>NC_056731.1:210445724-210498224 GCF_019279795.1 Protopterus annectens
TGACAGACAAGACAGACAAGACAGCATACAGGGGTGGTATATAACACATGTGGGGAGTAAACACCTTGGATGGGGAAGGGTGTTTGGAAGTTGGAAGCTCATGAGCCCCCAAATGGAAACAGTGGGACTGATGTCCCCACTCATGGGCAGTCACCACTGCACCTTCACGGCCCCAAAAGTGGCTGTGCAGGGGGCTGGGTAGGAGGGGCAGGTTGACACTCTAAATGCACCACCTGTCCCTCAAGCTTGCATAGCAGATCTCCAAACTCCCTGTGGAGTTCACTATGCACCAGACCCCGGACCTGATAACAGGTGATGGTTTCCTGTCTGTGCCTGCCCCCAGGGGGGCGAGCCCCATCCCCTGAGGCAGTTCCACCAAAAGGTGGTGCAGGACCAGCGGACAAGGCGGTTCTGGGGTGGGCCCAAAACATGCTGGTGCCATGGCCAGATGAGGTGGGAGAGGTGGGTCCGCTGGGACCGGCCTTTCCAAACGTGCTATGGTGTTGCAATTTTAAAACATATGTGGGTTAGTAATAGTCAACACATTCCAGGGTTAGGCATAACAGCATGCATAGATATTCCCATTAACCCAAAACACCAGATATGGAACAGTTGCATAGCAAACAGAACACATACATACATGGAACCACAGCGGCCTTTACAACAGTACGCAGGTTACATTGATGGCAACATGCCACCAATGTGGGAATATTTGAACATGGCAGATGCATAGAAACACATTTCAATATTTATCAAGTAATAAGACATATGTCCCAACAGTAGATTTAATTGTACACATACCCATTGAGTTGAGTATTTAGATTATTGTTGCAGATATGGTGGGGGGAGAGAGAGATGTCAATTAACAACTTATATATCCCTGTATTTCTCACAAATTTCTTAGTCACTGCTGTAATCTGTACCTTACAGGTATTATTACACTACCCTATGGTCGTAGTTTGGACAATGGTATGTTTGTAGGCAAGTGTATACGTGAACTGTGTTTTACCCACAGTCTACACCTCTTACCTGGTATACCTGTGGGGGTGTTGTTTGTTAACACTATCTGGCTGTTTCTACACATATTCCCAGATTCCAGGTTGATTTTATGCACATACCTCTCAATCAATGCACACATTCTGGTCAAGGCTTGACAACATGCAGGTGAAACTGGGACATATTTTGACAATTGCTCTCATAAACTTTTGGTGAGTTGCTGCAATGACAGGTTTGTTTTCATATACATTTTCTGAATATTTACAGGTCTAACAATCAGTTATAAAAGTGCTTAATATAACAGTACTATTAAGAGAATACAGCACTACAATACCATATGATACCAAAGTAAACACAAGCAGTCCAGGAGTTTGACCTTTATTGCCAGGCGTTACCCTTTTATTTACATATAACCTATATGAGACTCTTCCTGTCATATTGTCTGGTTTATTCAGTACATCCCATACACAATGCAGGTTTTATACTGGCAATTAACTTTCTACTACTTTTAGATTTATTTCTTATGACAGTATATGCAAGATTATTACTATCCTGCCTCACAACGCAGCCTTTGCAGCCTACAAGCATGGGCTTCCTGATTCACAGCCTGCTCCGCTGAAGCTGTCAGAGACACAGAGGAATATTTAGCCATACCTATCCATAATATACACGAGCTAGGCAATTATTAAACAGTTAGTAGAATGAGTACTTACACACTGCAGGGACATCACCACTCTGCCTAGCTTCTTGGATCAACTGATGCAAGAGCTCCCTCTAACTCCGTTTCAGGTCGGCATAGTGATGCCTGACCTGCTCACTAGATTGAGGGATACCAGTGGCACTGGTGAGGTCACGGGCAAGACTGTCCCAGGGCTCCGCTTTATATTGGGAACCCTGGTACTGGCCCTGCAGCAGTCTGTCTTCATGATCTTTTACCAGAAGTCCTGCCATGACCTTAGACTCCTGGATGCCCCAGCACTGTGCTTGGAAGCGCAATCCTTCCCCAACACTGGCCATTGTGCCTACAGGAGAAAGCTGCAACCAGTTATGAGATGTATTCCCACCTGTGGAGTTTAAATAGGGCTGATTTCCGGCACTTTTCCATGATTGGATGGTTTTTAAAATGCTAAGCTATGGAAACCTGCTTACCTAAGGCTGGCATTGCTTAAAGGGGCATACCAATGGGCAACTCTATTTAGCTGGGCTACGCATTGCTTACACCCAGCCATTATGAATATATATGTTATGTGTCTGCTTTTATGAATTTAGTAAGTATTAGTAGGTATGTTAACTTTAAGAACTTGATTAAATAATTGTATGTATAATTGATTAATTTATGAGGTATAAAGGAAGTGATGTGATATGCTCATAGTCTGAAGAAGCATTGTGAATTGATGTGAAAGTGCTAACCATTTAATAAATGATTCTACTTTTAGCCACCTCGTTTACTACATTTTATTTATCTACAGTTAATATAATTTGTGTAGTGGAGGTTCGCAGTTGCATCATTATTTATTGTTGGATTCTTATTTTTAATTTTACATACTATTTGCTGTATGGCATTGATTTATCATTCATAACATGTTATAAATTTGTTTAGTATCCGTGATTCATGTGTATGTACACTGTATGGGGCACTTGTGTTTAACAGAGGATTTCACCACTTTATTACAATGAGACCTCACATCTGGACTTAATCCAGTACTCCAGTTCACAAATATATGTTATTTAGTAGGTTATACACAAAATAATTGTTTATGAATTGCTTTCACATGTAAAATGGGAACTTTCTACTGTGAGTATCAAACCAGGAATAACGGCTTATAAAGCATACACTCTAACCACTACACTATAGCCATATGGTATCTATTGAATGAATCTTGCTATTTAACTTTCTGTGCTATTTAAACTGGACTATGCATAGGTTAGCAAGGGGCACACCCACACAGCTACGGTTAAACTTTATTGCTTTTATAGAAAAAAAATCTAGTGTTCTTTTATCTATACCCTTCACAAATATCCCTGCTACTGCTACACCTGTTATTTTGTTAGCTTTCTGCTTCACTGTGGGCATACCTCTCAAACTCTTGGAGTGCAAACTCTGGACAAACTCTGAAATGATGGTGGAACAAATGGAGGGACAGATTTAACATATTGCTGTTGATTTCTACATGCATCTGTACATTTTACAGCTATCCTGATGTGTTTGGGGTGCTATGAGCGTCCTCGCTCATTTTAATTGCCGAACGTCAATTCTTGAGTGCAGGGGCATGTATATTGTGAGAGCTCTGCTCTCAGACACACACCCCCTGCACTCATCCATGGCTTTTTGTTAGTTTAGGAGCACAGGCAATGCGCCTTCATAAATATGCTTGGTGCGCTGCCGTGCTGCACGTAAACGGTCATTTCCATGCAGGAATAACTTATTCCTGCATGGAAGATTAGTGAATCCTGGGGAATATCTTATTCTCAAAGAAACAATAGGAGATAATTCATAAATGTATTACAGACTGGAAAAAAAGGATAATATAGTAAATGGCTCAAGAAGATTCAATTCACTTTTATGGCTAGTAAGAATAAAGATGACAGTTACAGGCTAGTACTAGATCTGAGATTAGTAAATAAGTACACTGTTCTGGTGGCACACATTGTGTGTAGTGCACCAGAAATGACAGTCAAGTTAAATCCAAGGAATAAATGGCTAACAGTTATACATCTATTAGATGCATTTTTTGATATTGTTTTGTTTCAGTAGACATAGTTACAAGTGTTGGAACCATTAAATTATAGTAATAAATGTGTTCAGTGCATAAATGATACTTTGATACTGACAGAAACAGAAAAAGAACATTTACATTTATTAAATAAAGTTTTAGTAGTTTTACTTACAGAATGTAGAACTGAAAGTCAATGTTACATTTTTAAAAGTGACAGTATACCCAAAGGTTCAGATCTTATGCAAGAAAAGAGTGCAGCATGAATATTATTTTTGTCAGTGCAGTCACAGGTTCAGATCTCATGTAAGGAAAGAGTGCAATATAATTTAGTGTACGAGGAATCTTCACATACTTGTAATGGACAGACAAAAAAAAACTAGAAAATTAGATCAGTTCTAGTAATAAATGTATATATGCAAATGGTTCAAGATTTTATACATTTCATACAAGATATGTAGCTTACCAGTGCACACCAATGGAACAGACATATTTGATTAAGTTATCAGATTACAGGTCAGCTCAGTGAGGTGAACTGAAGACAGCACTGTATACTATATAACAGTATGGTAAAGATCAGTTAAATATTATTAGTGACAGTTTTTACGCAGTAACAGCTTTTACTATTTATTTGGAGAGTTAGGCTACAGGGAAAATTGCAGGCAGTTACGATAAATCCTTGCAGAATGCAGAGGGACTGAAAAACATATATGACATCAGTTGGAAGAACAGGAACATTGTTAGGCAGTGGGTGGAGATAGTTGCACACTGAGCAGAGAATTTCATTTGTATAAAGTACCTGAGGATCATGAAGTAAAATTTATTACAGATACAGCACCAAAACAAATTCAGCAGGTAAGATTGAGTTAAGAAATGTGCAGAAATACAAGAAATGTTGAATGATTAGTACTATAGCATCAGATTATTAATTTAGTTTTATCTGAGTTAATGACAGGAAGAAAAATGCAATGAGTTTTTCGTTTGATTCATTAATGAAGTTATAGCCTTTCTATTTCACCATAGCACATTATCAGTTTAATTACTGACCTACAACAATTTATTTATCAGTAACATTTTGGTAGGAAAATGAACATATTTAATAGTTATAATAATTTGATACTGCTTTTTGTATTTTTACAGATATTATACTGGAAAGACAAGTTGTCAACAAAACTGTTTTTTGGATTATAAAAAAAAATAGTTACAAGTTTATTAAAGGTTCAAGACATTTACTACACAGCCTTATAATAGGGGTATGAGGGAAGGACTGAAGGCCAAATCACTGTATAAGAAAGAGACTGGAAATGGACAATAAAGGACAGTAGGGTAGCCTTTCCAATACCTTAGAAGCAACCGGGACAAGGCTTATATTATTTTAAATCTGATAAGAGCTGTGTTGGTCAAACTGAGTATAAAGACCCCAGGATTACTGATAAAAAGGCAGAAGTGAAGATCATATGTGTGTGAACCAGTTTATTATATGTCTGCCTTTTTCTCAATTGTTGTTTAAATATAGACAAAATGTAATTAACTGAATAGAATATCCAATCTTTCAACAGTATGCTAATCAAATTGATGTAGATTTATTTAAGTTATCCAAAGAAAAGCATTCTTTAGAGTTAGGGTATGTATATGGTACAGATGCAGCTGCGCATTTCTGCAAAGTAGTCTTAGAGTTAAAACAAGGATAGTAACAAAAGAGATGCAGATTACTGGTGCTACAACATAATCCCCGGGATTCATGAAGCTCGGCGCAAGGCCGGCGTAAGGCCTGCGCCGGCGGTGCATGGAATATCCGGCGCAGTAGCGCCATATACATATTAATGAGAGTGCACCGGAATCACAGACACGCGTAGTGTGGAGCGAGCCCAGGTAGGATGCGTCTGGAGGCATGTCTAAGCCGGCATGAGGTGAGCAACCTAATGTGCTGACAGCCACGGTCCGCCCACAATAGTAATGGCAGCAGCCAGGTCCCGTGCAGAATGAAACGCACGTACAGTATGCAACATAGTCCGCTCCAAATTAACGGAGAAGCAAATAGAAGCCACGAAGGCATAAGTGTACCCGCCCAAGGAGCAAAGGATACGATAAGACCGCCTTCGTCCCGCAAATGCACTGTCAGTGTTTACACTCAGAGAAGGTGTACAGCCGCATGATGTCAGCGCCGCACCGACATAGGAGCAGCGACTAAGGTCACCACCTGTCCCACTTTGGTTGGGGCAGTCTCCATGGACAGTTGTGTCCCGAAAAACGTATTAGAAATGGCTGATGTGCTACGATTGTAGGACACAATGATATCCCGTATGTAATGTAATGGTAGCATGAATTGGTTATTTCTGTAACAGAAATACCTAAATGACACAATAAACAGAATAAGCAAGGAAATTGCCACAATAATAAGCAAATTATTTAGGCAAACAAGTGAATTTCTATGCTATATAGTGACCGCTTGTATGTGTCGGCCTGTAAAGTCAGATGTGAGTCCCGGAAATATCCCAGATCGGAAAATGGAAAAGGTGGAAACCCCAGCAGCGACATGGGCATGGTCACCAGGGTTACCTGCTGTCCCAATGTGCCATGGACAGTCCCTGATTGGACAGTCGTGTCCCTGCAACAATCGTAAAAATGGAAAATGACCTCCGATCCCCTGCCGCAAATTCCGCAATATACATGTAAATAGTAGCATAAAACATATACATTACGATATGGAACACAGACATGGCATAAGAAAATAAATAAGGAACCCAAACGCTTACAGAATAAGCTCATAGTATGGCAAACAAGTGAAGTTCTGTCAACTGCACTAGCCCTGGGTATGTGTAGTCCTGCAAATTCAAGTGTTCACATAACATGTCCCACTATGGGCATTGGAAAAGGTGCCAACCATAATGGTCACAAGTAGTAGTGACAGTACATTGCCGGGTAGCTGTGCTGACATAACAACAGTAAGGAAGCAAGATACCTCAAACACAGGCAAACATGTGCATAGCAACATATCCCAGACCCAGCAACGTCTCTGTTGCATACACTGGATGGTGTATGATGAAGTGTAATATCCAGAAGCAGAACCCATGCATTCGGATGTACTACACAATAGCCTCATTGTACATGTCAGTCACACCCATGTATACCCCTGCACCCAAACCTGCTAGCATCCGTGTGCACCTATACAACCACACAATGTGCATACCTGAACTGTGGTAAGAAGTTTGTGTTAGGCAATGCCACGCGGGCAAATACGTACACGACATGTCACGAACCCACGGCAGGAACAGATATGTAAATGGCTGCATGGGAAGGTGTCACCAGAATGTGTACATCCGGCATGTAGTATGTACCTGTCCAAACCATCTAGGTTTGCATACGACACGGTGCACATAAGTGTACACATGTGGACAAGTCGGGTCGTTGGACCACCGCATCGATGATTATCTTTGCAGTGAAGTCGATCACATATAGCGGAACAGGTGCCTACCACACAGGACATCCTAACAGGGTGCTACAGGCAAAGAAGGGGAAACTGGGACATCACATGTGGAGATTAGCGTGGCTGGACGGACAAATACACACGGTCAAGGTAAAGGACGGAACAACATGCATATGGCTGGATGGATGTTGTTCAGAAATATATAGAAACACATATGAAGTTCCAGTTTACACTCTAAATACTATATAATGTATTGAATTGTACCGTAATATGGCAGTAGAACTAAGCCTGCATGTAATTGGTGAAGCTAAGCTGTACTGTGATGGAATTCTGAACCTGGCAGTAAGCAGGACAGCAGGCTCATGTCTGTCATCATTAATTATTTGCTGGGTTACAGAACAATAAATGTATGTACATGCATAACAGCACTCCAACAGACGAGCATGGCCTTGTGAGCTCAATGGAAGATAGCAGTACAACTCCCTACCAGAGAGACACAGCAACAGATTAAGAAATTAACTGTCCACTGTATCGTAACAGTCTAGGGTCCTTGAAACAGCTACAATCACAAAAGGATACTGTAATGTACAAGGTGCCTTGCAAGGCTGTGTTATTCCCATGAGAAAACAATTTAAAAGCACGAGCCCAGCACCCACGTATGTATAGACTATTGTGGACCATAGTGATGGAAATGCCCTGTGACCGACCACGTCAGTAAGGTGGGCAAAAGCTGATTGTAAACACTATATAAAGAAATTGCTTACTGTATAGAGTCAGACAAAACTCTCATACTTGGACTGTACATTATTTAGCCTGCCTGTGTACACTACTAAAACTTTCCGAACTCGAGCCTCCTGTGTTATCGGCTGTCACTTAGAAAAGCCTACTGATAACTACAGTCTGGTTGTAACAACTTATTTCACATCGTGATCCTTGTAATCCAGAATTCCCTTGGTAAGCTACAGGTCAGAGTGCATGGCTGGTTAGACATGTACGCTGGAGAATATGCATAAATGGTTCTTCTTGAATGAAAAGACCTCCGACTGAATTGTTGTGTGTAAAGAGGCTGTTTACTGTCTGATCTGTGGCTGAAAAGCAGAAAACTGGATCCCAAGAAGAAAACGTGCAGCCTTAAACAGGAGGCCCAGGTAAGGAGTGTCTGCCTTTTTGTGTCTATTGTAGATCAGGGGCCAGACTACATTGTGTTTCTGTTAACAGTAGTGATATCGGGTCGAAGACCTACCCACATACTGTTAAATCTGAACATAGGTCAGGGGAACACTGCGTAGAGTAAATAGCGAGTGTAGCCACTACAGTGGAAACAGGGAAGGAGACACACGTGTTATGACAGAAGGCACGAGCAGTCGTGTAGAGGATATGGGAGATTATCGAAGCAACAGATCATGTGATCCGCGTTTGACGGGTGATGTGAAGAATATGCAATCACAGAGAGCACATAATTGTGAGTTACGCAGCAAAATGGGGTAATAAATATGACATTGATGGTATATTAGGCAACATATCATTACTGAAACATTGTAATCCCTGAAAATTTGATGCATATGTTCCAAGGTAAACACCTGTTCCACCCTGAGAGGGATATGCCCTCTCTGGCCAGTCGTGTCCTGTAAATAAACTGAACAAATGTCAAATGTCCTGATATCTCAGGACAAACATTTCCCAGATATATATCAAGATGGTAGCATAAAACAGTAAATTTGTATGTGGAACAGCAAAATATAATAATAAACAGAATAAGCAACTGAAATGCTACAACAATTGGTCGCTCTCCTGGCAAAACGTGAATACCTGTCCTATGTACTGGCCGTGGGTATGCATTTTCCAGGCAAATTACACGCTCGAACACTAATGTCCCACATTGTGCATTGTAAAGGTGGCAGCCCTAAGATGTGCAGGCGACAAAACAGCGACAATTGGGTATCCGTCATGCACATCGGTGGACTGAGGTAGTGTACAAGGGAATAGAACACTACAAATGGCTAAGCATCATAATGCATACAGAGAAGATCATAATACAGTAGTACCGACCCCCCCCCCACAACACCCTACCACCTCCGACACCACAAGCAAGATATTAAGCGGAGGGCAGGCTAGTCCCCACACGCTATCCTGTGGCAACAGAGGTAGCACAACGAACAAATGTAATAGAAGCTATTGAAACCACATCCCAAACACGTAACATACCTAGGGACACCCGAGTAAGAACACAGTACTAAAACAGAGTGAGGATATCTGTCAATTAATTGAAGTACCGAACCATCATGCAGGACAGGAAGGCCAGGACCCAACCCCGTAGCGTATAGACCGTGGACACCAGAAGATATCTGCAAAGTCAGAGAGGGAATTCCCCATCCACAAAGTAACCGCTATTCACCATGCAATACCCCTGTATCTCCTGATCGGAAACCAAAAGGGGAATGGCGGATGGTACAGTATGTATAAGCTGTAAATAATGTAAGAATACTTAGGGTAGCGTTGGTGCCAGACCCACACACTATATTCAATGCTATGAACATGCCACAGAAGTATCTTACCGTGGTACATATAAGCTATGCTTACTTTGCAATACCTGTACATCCACATAGTGCGTATTGCTTTGCTTGTACAGTCAGGGTGACAGATACAGCCATACCCGGCTATCGCGGGCTACTGTGAAAGTACAACGATATTCTCACAGGGATGGCTAGCTACATTCGGTGTCAACTCCACCCGGGCCAGTCAAGCTCCACTTTAATTGATGATATTCTGCTTGCCCCTACCCAGCAGCAATGTATGGAAGATACAATAGCATTATTGAGATAATCAGCAGAACAGGGACATAAAGTAAGCAAGCATAAATTGCAAATACAGAGAATACAGGTCAATTACATGGCATATCTGGTATCCAAGTAGGGTAGAACATCACATGACGATAGGAAGGTAGCAATATAATAAGCACCCAAGCCAACTAACAAGAAGGGAATGATGTCGTGTCTGGGCCGACTAACACATGTTAAATCTGGATACCAAACAATGCTGTGGAATCTGCTGTCTTGTTTGCCTTAACCTTTAATACACCTATGGCAGCACAACACATAGTACACGGATTACAGTAGCAGAAACAGCGTTATGCAGACTAGAACGATTGATAGCCTTAACAGCTGTAGTAGGTCTCGTGAATAATCATAACACATGTTGTCAGACCGTAGATTGTAAGCGGAGATATATGACGTCAGTCTTGATGCAACAGCAGGGAAGTAAGGAACGCCAAATAGATGACTACTCATTGCAGTTGGACACTGTGGCATGGTCACTGCCACATTGTGTACAGGCAGTTGTTGTAGCACCCATGGCAGTACAGGCCCCGGCCGTAATGTTACTAGACCACCCTCTCACTGTGAGAATGTGTCATGCAGTTGCCATCAATCTGCTGCAAGAGAAGATAGAATTCCTGACTCGTGCTACACATGTGTCATGTCTGACCATACCACTGAGTCAACCTCACATGGTGATTGAACGTTGTACAACATGAAACCTATCAACGGCACGCCTGACACCTGTGTATGGTACATCACACAGTAGCCTATACGAAATGGCTTAAATAACTACACACAGACATGATAACACTGATATACCCTTAGATGATGCAGAGGTGACAGTTAATGTGTACGGATCATGTAGACAGAGTCCTACAGGAACGAATGAAGTAGTTTATGCAGTAGTTATTGATAATGACATTGTAGACGGCCAAACCCTGCAGCATAACGTGTCTGCTCAAGCAGCAGAATAGATAGCTTTAACACGTGCTTGTACTGTAGCAGAAAAATGATGTGTGGACATATGTCCCGATAGTCATTCTGTTGTCTGTGCAGTGCATGTTTATGAGCAGCAGTGGAAGAATAGGGGAATGATAACATCCACCGGTAAACCGATTAAGCATGCGAACCTGAATGCATTACACTACATGCAGTTACCCACTGAAGTAGGTAATTGTAAATGTGCAGGGCATAGAATGCAACAGGATAACAGTAGGAAAGTTGAGGCATGAGCTCATGCACCTGCAAAACAAGCAGCGTCACAGTTGGAAAGTGTCTGTGTGAATGAGGAATGACAAACCTCAGACTGTTTAGATGTAGAAACTGTACAAACAATGCAAACAGCAACTACGAAAGCAGAAAAGCCGACGTGGTTATGACGAGGAGCAATCCTTGAACACGGACCGCACATATCCACAGTGAGAAAGCCAATATTAACGTCTAATATATTCAGATATGCGGCTTTGTGGAGCCATGGGTACAGACATGTCTCAACAGGGGGGATGGTACATTTGGTTAACAGAATACCCCTAACATACGGAATTACAAACCACATACAAACCTCATGAGCAGCGTGTCACATTTGCCGTAGATATCATGCACAGGGAGTATTTAAACCGAAGGGAGTGAGTTGACCTACACCACCCTAACCGTTCCATGCTATTTGTATGGAATTCATACATCTGCATAAATGTGAAGGGAACAAAGACTGTTTAGCGATTACACATATAGATAATCAAAATGGGTAGAAGCATTCCCAACCAGTAATCCGGATGCAGCAGCAGTGGCAAAGGTGCCAGTAAAATTAAGTATCCCCAGATCTGGCATGCTGTAAAGAAGCTACAGTGACAATAGAACACATGTAGTTAACCAGACAATCATGCTACCTGGGGGATTACTTCGTATTACCATGAATGTCAATTGCATGTACAACCCACACTCAGCACGACTGCTGCCGCCGCAGAATGGGATCCCGAGAAATAAGTAGAGGAGTTGGGTGGGTGACATCCAGACGAGTTACATGAGCTGTCTACCTCTAGCATTGCTGAGCATGACAACAGTTCCAAATGTAAAGTGCTGCACCCACTTCGAAGTAGTATGTGGAATGGCATATCATGTGCCAGAGTGGAAAGCTGTCATGCCTGCAGAGCCGGAGGTCGATGACTCAGTAGTAGGTGACATGAGAGGATTGTTAACTAGTAACACTGTTCCTCAGTTAAAGTCTGTTAGAGATAAGAGCAAACGAACACGGAAGCATAGCTGACACCAGTATCCTGTGTGTATGTCACTGTTATCCAAAGAACATTATTGCCAAGTGGACAGTGCGAATGTCTGTACCGGGTACTGTTGGCAACGCCTACCGCAGTAAAGTTCGCAGAGAGGTCGTCCTGGGTCCACCTCACATTTCTCAAACTGGTAAAGGATATCAAGTCTGATTGACATCTTGTAGCTGATATACCAAAGAGCCCGAATCACCCGGCGAAGACTGTACAACAATACAAAGCAACCCCAAAGACATTTATGTTTGCTGTCCTAATGATTATACACCTATTAACCATGTTTGTGTTTATGTTACAATTTCCGGTACCTCACCTGCATATAACTACACGGATACAAATACTGATACGTGATGAACTGGCCACAGAGTGTCTTCCACACCTCAACAGATACCTAGGCATGATGCGTGTGCATATAGAGACCAGGAACACTTTAAATTGCTGTGTTTGTACTGCCATACCTACATCATATGGAGGACTTCCGATGCATGTGGTCCCCTTGGGGATAGATTGAGACTTGTGAATATCTACACTTTGATACAGGTTCTGTGACATCACAGGACAATGTGGCAATGTACTTACCTGTTACACAAAAAGGAATTGTATGTTATCATAAACATGGTACAGTTGCAGTTGGTGGGAGTATTTGTAACATAACTGTGTCTTACGAATGTCATATAACAGCCAAAGATCACAGTACTACTTGTAGCACCATTCCTAATTTGTATTGAAACATCATGAGAACAATGTTGAAGGATGTGCAGAAACATCCTGAATTGTATAAACAGTACTCTGTTAGAGACAGGAATTTGTTACATGCAGAGGTAACCCGCATCAGTAATAAAGTAGAATATAGTTATGTTGTTTGTGGGAAATAGGCATAGCAATGGTTACCTGGGAATTGGTCCGGCAGTTGTTATTTGGGTTATCTGGCTCCAGTCACATGACATACTGTACAATTGCCTGTGGGTGCGAAACGAACTATAACACATATAGCTCGAAGAACTGGGAACACAGTCGGGAAACCTACTAATCCACTGGGTGAAATGGAAGCTGTTCTGACATGTCAGTCCTCTGCAAGAGATAAAGGAATACCGATTCATATGGACTTCAGTGACAACCTGGGCTGGAACACCCCCAGCTTCTGGAGTAGTGAAAGCAATCAGGGAACAGAGGAAGTTATCAAAAACTGTCGGAGGAAGGATGAATGTGACTTCCCACTCCTGAACATGTGACTGATGAACTGGATGCAATGAGAACTGTTGTGTCACAAAATGTAATAGTGCACGACTGCACCGTGGCGCTGAGAATTGGTACGTGCGCGCTTACTGAAGAAGATCGCTGTGTCCAACTACCACATGAAGAGACCAAAAGCAACGCCCACCTACAGGTAATATAGCAGGTGTCATCCATGGCGGAAACAGGCCCAAACCCACTGCCGAACCATTTCCACAAACCATTGGGTGGATGGGGTCAGTCATACTGAATATCATGAATGCCATTTGTGTTGTTCTGCTCATATTGGGAGCATGTGTCTAGTGCAGGATACTGTGCATGTAAGTATTAGTCAGGGACTCTGGCAACATACCTGTACCCGAGACTATGGATCAAGACCTGTAGTGGTATTTGTCAATAGAAAATGCAATCCTACTTGCAATGTACATCAAATTACCTGCCTAGTTAAACGCTCCACAGAGGAAGACGCCAGGAATGAAATAATGTTGTATATGTCTCTGGATAGAGTAGAAGCAATCAAAGGAGGGAGAATGTTAGCAAAATGCATATTTAAACATAATATGACATGCAACTTTAGAAGCTAATAGTGTATAATGCATATTATTCTACCTGACAATATAGCAGTACAGCTTCTCATGCATGTAATTGCTTGTAGTGTAGCTGCAGTGTGATTGAACCTAACCCTAGCAGTAACCAGTGCAGCAGGTGTATGTCAGTCAGCATTAGTCATCTGCTCGGTTACAGAATAATACATGTATGTACAGGTATATCTGTCATCCTTCTACTGAGGAGGATAGGCTTGTGAGCTGTAACACAGAGTACAGCTGCTCAGCAGAGACACAGGAACCTAGTATGACATGGAGTGAGGACTGAATATGAACAGTGTTGGAACCGTGTCAGAGCAGAACTTACCAAAGTACAGTCTAACTGAATATGTGTCTCGCAAGGTTGGGCTATCCTCATGGGAAAACATGTAATAAGCATTACCTGAGCACTGTTGTAGGAATACAATGTTCTGTACTCTAGCAATGTAAATGCCTCGTGACTGACAACATCATTAATGTGTGCAAAAGATGATAGTATACAGAATGCTCATACAGATGTAACATGTATAGAGTTGAACAAATGTCTAAACTTTGACTGCATACTCCTTTGCCTCCTGCTGCACAGTAATAAAATGTTATTAATCCCAGCTTCCTGTGTTAATGAGTGTCATGTTGAAAATACGAATGAGTGTTACAGTTTGATTTAAAAGACTTAATTGACAGATGTTTACGTTCTAGCATTGGAATAGGTCAAGACAAACATCACAATGTCCATGTGTACCACATACACACAGCCAGTAACATGCAGTAGTAGTGCATGAAGGCATACACGACTGTGGGAAAAGTACAGGACATATGGCACGTGCCAAGTGCAGATGCATGACACAAACACCAGGATGGGTGTCCCTGCAAAGAGGAACATGTGCCAACTACACCTCCCACAGATGTACTGGCAAGAAAAACACATGGCAAACACACAGACACACTACTGTCCAACACATGACTGCAACGGAGCCTGGTCAAACACCAACATGAAGCATGCACAAACAGGGACTTGAGTAATGTTTGCCTTAACACCCCCCCATAGGCCAAAGAAGAATAGAATGGACATATGCATGGAATGCTGTGAAGGATGTGTGTTAGTCCTCAGTATCACAGTGTTAGGGACACAGATACACTGTCATCAACTGTGACGTATGTGCAATGTACACAGCATACCTGCATGTAATACAGAGGACAATCATGTGCCACAGAAATATACAGTGGCGAAAGACTATAGTGGATAGACAATTGTACATGTGACAAACTATGAATATAGGTTCACACATCCATAGGTACAGGGTAGGCCATCGTCCCAGGCCCAGCCATAATACTACACCATAGTTAGGATGACTTTGCCAACCTTCTGTGCTTCAGATGAAATACCCATGATATTGCTGTATCTCCGTCAAGCAGTGATAATGATGTAATCCCTGGCCTATACCTGCAATCCTCCATCCAATGGACAACATAGCTGCGAACAAGGCTAGGAAGGATGTCTGTCTCACATGTACTGTGATGTAGATCCACAGCATAATGATTGTCTGGGTGATATATGTGTCACCCAAACACATCCCATGAATGACCGTGACAAGGTAAATGTCACCTGCCCTAGTGATTCTGAGGGATGCGGATACAGTAGGTGAAGCATACACATGACATATGGGTTGACATGGCCTTGTATGTCAGGCACAGGCCAACAACAAACAGCAGGTATGTGACGTGATGTGGCAGGGGCCCACTAGATGGGCAGCATTACACAAAATGGTGTCATCCTGCATCTGTACAACGATCAACCTATGTGGGCTTCACAGCTGCTGTAGGTGTATGGTCAGATACAGTCTGAATGGGGCAATGTAGTAGATCATAGGTGTAACACGTAATGGGTACAAGGGAACAATGACCTAGCCTGATGTAGATGTGAATCCCTGCACCAACAGGTGGGCAATGTAGAAGACCCACACAACCACGATAGCAACGTGTGTGTGGAATGAATGGTGACCATCCAACACTGTCCCCTGATTCCTGGTAATCACCCCTGTGCTGAGTGGACAGCCACCTATATGCTGGACAGGGGTGACCTAGTACTTCTCCACAGGTATGATGTTGCATGACATTGCATTTAGCTGTGGGACATGTCCCTGACAGCAGATATGCATATCTGGGAGGCGCCTTCGAAGGATATCTGTGTCAGATGTCTGTCCCACTATGGCACCTGTGTTGCAGTCATCTACAAACACTGTTGCCCATAGCACCCCTGTGTGTGCCTGTACCGTGAAGATGTAGGTGTATGACAGGAGTGCACACATGGAAGGGCCCCATGGGACACCACTTCTGACAGGCAGTAGGTCTGATATGCTGCCAGCAACTATGACCGTGTGGGTTGTGTCACATAGACAGTTTACAACACATTCTGTGATGTGCGTGTTCACATCCCAGCCAATGGGTTTATCAACGATACCTGAGGGGGGTAATGTGATGAAGGGCTTTGCCAGGTCGAGGTAGGCTGTATGGACTGCAACACCCCCATCAGTGGCCTCGGCGACTGTCCTGAAAATGTCGACCATGCTTTAAAGGCATGAACCGCCCCTGAACAAGACAAACCGTGTGTGAGGCAAAGTAAGTATGTCCCCTATGCAGTCATGTACGAGCCACAGTATGATCCCTCCCCATGTCTTTGCAGATAGGTCTCCTCAGGGTAATGGGACAGGAATAACCAGCCTCAGTGGAGGTATTGGCCTTCTGACGTGGGACTACAGTTGCCATGTGACACAACCTGGGTACCCTACCTGAGGTAAGGCTACAAAGAAATAGCTGTCCTAACTGTGTCTCCAATTCATAACCGAGATAGTGGAGTACACAGCGGGGTCACCAGCTGGTCTCATCGATGCTATGTCCACTACCCTGGAGAGAGCATGTCCCACCTGTGTGTCACAGAACATTTGGTGACCACAAACCTGTGGTACACACATCACCTCATGTGTGGGGGAGGGTGTGGAGATGTCCTCACTGGACTTGTCAGCCTGTATGTTGGCAATGTGTGTATGTTGAGTAAACCCCACCTCTATGTGAACCCAGTCAGAGCATATGTGGGACTGAGCTCCCAGGTGTCCAGCATAGCAACTGAAGGTGGTATGATTGTTAGCCAGGTCCATGTAGGTATATCTGTGGAATGGGCCCTGGACTATTTCATGACAGTGTGTAAGTCTACACATATGATGACCAAGGGTCTCACACCTCACAAGGTGTCTGCTCCACCTTGTAGTAGCCACCTCCTCGTGTTGTACATTTTGTGTATGGCTGGGGTACACCACACTGGATGCTTGGCATTGGTACAGTGAACCACAGTTGGGTAAGTGAATGACTGGCTCATGCAGTCCTGTAGGTACTGGTAGATGGCAAATGTGATTGATGCAGTGGCTGCCGTATCATCGACCACTGGCTCAGGGTCCTTAAAGGAGACCACAGTACTGCGCAGTATTGTGTAGTCTGCCTGTGAGCAAGCAATGTGTATGGTAACTGGCAACACTCACAGCAACGGATGCCAAAAGCAGAAGCCAATGTCCAAATAACATAGATCAACTTCTGCATTACAATATGTGTTATCATACATGTATTGACATGTGTCTGCCAATTACAATTGGAAATGGCCGGTAAGACTGGCCTAAAGTTCCCATGATGTACACAGTCTGGGGGTGTTGTTTCGATAATAAAGTGGCAATACCTCCCAATGGTGACCTCTGGGTATGGTATGAAAGTGGTTGTTAACCTGCAACATTGGATGTATAGCATTGGTTTCTGGTGTCGGAAGACTTGGTTCCTGTAGCACAACACAGTATGGGTAGTCAAGCACACATACACGATTGCTGAACACACAGCATCAGTGAAACCCACTGCTCACAAGGACACAGTCCGACAAGCTCTACACTTTACATATGCACAGTGGTGTCCATCGTAGGACCCAAAAATTGTGGAAAGAATCGAATAATTTCTTATTTCAATGCGTACCTGAAATCATTGTCATCACAGGTACACATATGCACCACAAGCGTGTTTAATGTTGCTGATAGCTGTCCATGTAATGCAGCACAGATGCACAGAAATACCCAGGGTACCGGGTCCATAGAACTGCGTCCACATCACAGTTCCGCACACATGACGGATGTGTAATGGGTACTGTCAATTGTTGCAGTCAAGGGATTCTGGGTATGTAGACGCTGTGCTCGGTGTTGTTTCGCAGGCAATCCTTTCTCCCGCCCCGTGGGAGGGATGTGTGCGTAGCACCTGCCTTACTCTCCGCTAATAATGCAAACCATACTCCGGAGAATGCTAAATGTAGGTGTGGAATGTGTACAGCCCTATACTAGTGTCCAGTAGGCAATTGTCATGGATGGACACCCGTATGGCCAGGATGGCACCTACAACTGCAAAACCGGGTACATGACATAGCCGCGGTAAGGCATAACACAGGAAATACACATAGGGACTACAGTTGACATTCCACATACAAAGCAGGACCGTCGTGCCAACACCGGCGTACACAGCACTCAATCTGCCAGCAACAGACTGAGGAGCACCCGCTACCGTACAGCGGAACAGATGTGCGACCTGTGGAACACATACTAATGGCACACACACAACGCCAAGTAGGATATGTAAACTATGGCATTCCCACCTATGAAGACAACATGGTTAAATGAATGCATAGGTAATCAACATTTTCCAGTGGTGTTATAGTGGAAATACAGTGACGGATATGTCCCATTGGGACGTCTGCGGTTTATATGGAGCATTTGCTAACCAGCATCATTGGATGTATGTCATTTGTCCACAGTACTAAATCACCTGGTTATGTAGCACCATGTGGAATGGGTGGTCAAACAGACATCCGCGATTCCTGAACACACAGTATCAGTGAAACCCAGTGCTCACAAGGACACAGTCCGACAAGCTCTACACTTTACAAATGCACAGTGGTGTCCATTGTAGGACCCAAAAATTTGTCTAAAGACAGCTCTTCCGCCTTATTTAATCAACTAACGGAACTCATTGTAGTCACAGGTACACATATGCACCGCAAGCGTGTTTAATGTCGCTGATAGCTGTCCATGTCATGCAGCACAGATGCACAGGAATACCCAGGATACCGGGTCCATAGAACTGCGTCCACATCACAGTCCCGCACACATGACGGATGTGTAATGGGTACTGTCAATTGTTGCAGTCAAGGGATTCTGGGTATGTAGACTCTGTGCTCGGTGTTGTTTCGCAGGCAATCCTTTCTCCCGCCTCGTGGGAGGGATGTGTGTGTATCACCTGCCTTACTCTCCGCTAATAATGCAAACCATACTCTGGAGAATGCTAAATGTAGGTGTGGAATGTGTACAGCCCTATACTAGTGTCCAGTAGGCAATTGTCATGGATGGACACCCGTATGGGCAGGATGGCACCCACAACTGCAAACCCGGGGAAATGACATAGCCGCGGCAAGGCATAACACAGGAAATACACATAGGGACTACAGTTGACATTCCACATACAAAGCCGGACTGTCGTGCCAACACCGCCGTACACACCACTCAATCTGCCAGCAACAGACTGAGGAGCACCCGCTACCGCACAGCGGAACAGATGTGCGACCTGTGGAACACATACTAATGGCACACACACAACGTCACGTAGGATATGTAAACTATGGCATTCCCACCTATGAAGACAACATGGTTAAATGAATGCATAGGTAAGCAACATGTTCCGGTGGTGTTATATTGGTAATATAGTGACGGATATGTCCCATTGGGATGTCTGAGGTGTATATGAAGCAGTTGCTAACCAGCATCTTTGGATGTATGTAATTTGTTCACAGTACTAAATCAGCTGGTTATGTAGCACCATGTGGAATGTGTAGTCAAACAGACATCCGCGATTGGGGAACATACACCAGCAGTGAAAAGCACTGGGCAGGTGGACACAGTCCAGCAACATTTAACTTGACATATGCACATCGGTGTCCATTGTAGGACCCAAAAATTCTGTTCAGAGAATGCCTGCTAGCTTCCTGCATTACTCACGTGACCTCATTGTCGCCACCACGTCACAGGTACACATATGCACGCAAGCATGTTCAATGTTGATGATAGCTGTCCATGAACTGCAGCACACATGCACAGAAATACACAGGGTATCGGGTCCATTCAGCTGCGTCCACATCACAGTCCAGCACACATGAAGGATGTGTAATGGGTACTGTGCACTGTTGCAGTCAAGGGAGTCTGGGTATGTAGAATCTGGCCTCGGTGTTGTTTCGCAGGCAATCCTTTGTCCCGCCCCGTGGGAGGGACGCAGCGAGCACATGCGCACTCTCCGCTATTAATGCACACCATACTGCGGGAATGCAAAATGCAGGTGTGAAATATGTACAGCCCTATACCAGTGTATAGTAGGCAATTCACATGGATGGACAAGCGTATGACTAAGATGGCACCCATAACTGCAAACCCGCTGGAATTACAGTGCCGTAGTAAGGCATTACACAAGTCATACACATAGGGACTACAGTTGACATTCCCCATACAACAAACACAGACAACCCGCTGATGAAGTCTAAAGCAAAGACGAGGTACTGTAGGGACCGTCAGTGACCAACCAGAGCACACCAAGAATTAAAGGCAGTCACCATAGTCTATTGGAGCCCACTTCGTCTGCTTCATAAGCAGACTTATTCAGACTACATACAATGCAGTCCAACCTACTACATTTACAAGCATTAATTGGTCAGTACATTACATGTGCTAGGTACTAATTACATGCCTTAAAGGCAGACAAGCGAACAAACCTCACTTGCATTGCAGATCCCACACAGTGAGGACATCAGACATTGCTTCGAAAGGTACAGTCTTCATCGGAAAATATAAATATATGTACATACATGAAACATGAACCAACATAAAATGTTTTCCAAATGTCTGACTGTGTAAGATACATATATATGTCCTACGGATTGTGCCAATATATTAACAGAACTGCAGACACCTAGTAATATAAATGAACCATAATATATACACATAAACCGTATGATTATGACTACTGTAAAATAGACCAACGAAATGTAAACATTCACAATGTGCTAATGTAAATATTCAGTTAGAAGGTTACTTAAATAAATCAACTCAGTCATCCATGTGTAAATACTAACACAAGGCCAGCGAGGTGCTTGCCCTCACATGTACTGGGATGTTGTTCCACAGCATAGTGAGTGTCTGGGTGATGAATCCGTCCCAACAACACGCTCGATTAATGACAGTGTCAAGGTGTACGCCAGCTGCCCTTGTGGTTCTGAGGGATCTAACTTATTTACGGAAGCATAGTCATCAGATCTGGGTTCGACATAGCCGTGTATGCCAGGCACGGGTCACCTCTGGGCAAGTGGTATGCAACTGTATACAGCTGGAATTCTTTCAGTCGGTCAGTATAGCACATATACCTGAGACCCTGCATCTGTTTGTCGAAGAACTGTTGGTGCCTTTCCAGCTGCTGCAGGTGTTGGGTCAGATACATTCTGAACTGGGCTTTGTACCCAATCATAGGTCTATTGAGCGATGAGTACAACGGGACAATGACCTCCCCTGATCTAGATGTGAATCCCTTCATGATGATGTGGGCAATGTGGAAGGTCTACCTAACTATGTTAGCAACATGTGTGTCTACCGAACGGTGAACAACAACACATGTCCCCAAATCACTGGTAACCCCCTCTGTGCTCAGTGGATTGCCACCTATATGGTAGCTCGGGGTAACCTTGTTCTTACCGAAGGGTATGCCTATGCATTTCCTGGCATTTAGCTGTAGGACATGTCTCTGGTACCACTTATCCACATCTGTGAGGCACTCCTGAAGGATATCTGTGTCAGATGTGTGTCTGACTTTGGCACCCGGTTTGCAGTCATCTGCAAACATTGTCACCCATAACCCCCCTGTGTATGCGTGTACATTGGAAACGTAGATGCTGGAAATAGTGGACCCAGGACTGAGCCCCATGGGACACCACCTGTGACTGGCTGTGAGTATGACATGGCACCAGCAACTATGGCCATGTGTGTTCTGTGACTTAGCCCGTTTGCAACCCATATGGCGATGTATGGATTTACATTCAAGATGACGGGTTTATCAATTATACCCGAGGGGGTATTGTGTCAAGGCCTCTGCCGGGTTGAGGTAGGCTGTATGGACTGCTTTACCCTCAGCAATGGCCTTGGTGACTGAGTCTACAAAGTGAAACACGTGTAAAGGGCATGATATGACTCTGACCAAGCTAAACTGGGTTGTATCCAAAGTATGCGGGTCCCCTATGTCTTTATCTATGTGTCCCATTATGATCCATCTCCATGGCTTTGCAGATAAGGCTTGTCAAACTAATGGTATGGTAATAACCAGGGTCAGTGGAGGCACCATCTATGTGGAGTGTGACTACAGTCGCCTCTGTGCTACTACTCAGGTACGATCCTGAGGTGAGGCTAAGATTAAACAGCTGTCCTAAGTGTGAGTTACAGTTCCTGGAGTACACAGCTGGGACACCATGTGGAGCCATGGATGCTGTGTTGACTGCCTTGGGGCTGGATGTGGGTAATGCTGGACATACCCACGGCAGACGTGGCACGTTCCCGAGTCAGATGGCGAAGGGACGACAGACATAGCGGGCCTTAGGCATAGGCCAAGAAGGTAGCCGCCTAGGGTGTTGCTCTACCGGGCACCTTTCCAGACTCTATTTGGTGTAGGTAGACTAGGAGGGGTAGCGGTGATGTATCGGTGGCAACGCCTGCCCAGGGTCACCACTTCACCGTGAAGGCCACTCTTCCCGTGGGTAATACAGCAGTACCCACACCCAGATGCGGGTCATTGCTAGGGTCATTGCTAGTATGGCACATCATCTATGTAAGGAAACCATATATCCCCAGACATAATGGCACAGCATAATGCCTGTTCGCCGCCAAAGGCAGACATACGCCACCCGCGGTGTGCGGACGCATCGCGCTGCGGATGCCCGTTAACAATGCCGACATTGTCTCGCTTTGTGAAACAAACTCCACAGAGACATGCAATAATAGACAGCGACGGACAACCCGATGTCCTCGTGGTTCGAGCTGTTCAACCTGTTACGCCATGTTAAATGTGTGTAGCACAGCGGAACCGGTCCAAACAAAGCAACGGACATGTCTGTGGCTCAGTGAAAGTCGTCACGCAATGTTAAACCCTTGTAATATTGCGACACAGGCCATACATACGGAGGGTTAGTAATGGAAATTGGTTATTTCGAGCAGACCGTGTGCAATTAGTATAACGACATCTACAACGGGTACACCAGCCAATCGGCGCACACGGTTACGAATAATTGGGGCCATGACATGGTACCATGGACACGGACAAACGTGCCCATGTGACTCATCTAACATTCAGACAGGGTCAGGCAGTCCCGCACAGTGGGCTGCCAAGACCAAACCCAAAGCACCACAGCAACACCCTGACAATCAAGGCCTGTATGCGATGGGATATAAGCAGCTGTCATCTGAACAGCCCTGCGGTGACGACATATGCATCCTGGGCCATGAGCGAGGGGGAATTAGGAATGTTCAACATGCAGTACCGCACCTTTCCCAGCAGGAGAATGGATGCCTGTGACGTATGTGCAAAAGCGGGGGATATGTCAATGTACATAGGTATCATGGGTATGCATATTAATGACAACGAACAGCTAACGGCACTGGTCACAGTAACGCCAAACGTGAATGCAGTCACGTTTGAATTACGACTATTTCTATTTATTTTAGTTTTATGTTATTTTATTTTACATTTGATGACCGGGCTAGTCTAGCTGGATATATGTCCATTTGCATTAGAGGCCCGGGGAGAAAAGCTCCACACATAACATAATAATGACAGACAGACATATTATTAATAAAGACACAGAATAAAATTAGAAATATAAATCAATTTTGTTAATAAAATCAACATACATTAAGGAACTCAAACAGTTTAATATCATACATAATGTTTGGTCAATTTCAAAGCATTTTATCTAGTACATAAAGGTTATGCACTAAGGCATTTGCCATATGGATAACAGTTGAAGCTCAGAAGGATACAGTAGTAAAAGGGGAATGTAAGATGAATAAAAGGGAAGAGGCAGGGGTTAGGAAAAGAGAGAGGAAAAGAGGGAAGACTATAGAACATATACATGTGCACGTATGCAAAGCGTCCATGCTGCAAAGACTGTTACATATATAAAGCTGTAAGTGCTTTCTGCACACGTCCGTCAACCGGATCAGACATATGTTACCAGAATAGTCACACGTAACGAAGAACACGTAACCGCACAGACACTGTGAACATATATAAACGGACTACGGATATGCATGCGCGCGCCAGAACTCCACAATCCAGACATGCGAAGTGTGCGTGTGTGATCCAGTGGAACCAGGGAAGGTTACGGATGCCTCCTCCACACGCTTACATTCATAATTGTCAAATATATGCTTAAATAGTACTTATTGATTCCATGCTTTGTTATCGTAATGCTACTATTATACACATTGATATACAATAACCTGATCAACACACTACATTCTAAGGTGCACTCAGCAATTATCAACTATGTGTCCGGATACCGATTGTATTTACCAATATTGTATATATATTGACACATTGTTGCCGTATTATTGTTTCCATGAAGTAAGGCATGCAACACTGATATGTATATGTCACGTTATAATCAAGACTTGGAGCACTGTCCACCTAACTATGAGCAGGTTTATTGATTATTTCGCTTTAAACCGACTCTGAAGGAAGTGTATAAGGGACGGCTATGTCATGCATTCCGCATCCGACGATGCCCCATGTTAGTAGGTGAGAGAGCTCAGTATCCTTTCACTGTGGAGTCTATCAGATTTGACAGTGTCTGTTTTGCCGATATATGTTCCATGATGTCATTTAGAAGATGGGCAGGACGCAAGGTTTGCTGTATTTCCGCATACTGGCACGTGGATATAGATAGGCCATGTAATACAAATGATGGGTTGTCAAGCAGACATCCACGATTGGGGAACATACAGCGGCAGTCAATACCACTGGCCAGATGGGGACAGTCAAACACATTCTACACTTTACAAATGCACATCGGTGTCCATTGTAGGACTCCAAAAATTACGCCTGCTCCGTTATCCACTGGGATCAGCCAATCAAAGTACTAACCGTGACTACGGCACAGCTAGACATATGCACCACCAGCGTGTTTAAGGTTGATGATACCTGCCCATGACATGCAGGACATATGAACAGAGGTCCCCAGACTGCCGTGTCCATACATGTGCGTCCATATCCCAGTTCCGCACACATGAAGCATGTGTCATGCATACCGTGGGGGGTTGCAGCCATGGTATCCTGGGTATGCAAAATGGGGCTCGGTGTTGTTTGGCAGATAATCCGTTGTCCCGCCCCGAGGGAGGGCTGCGCGTACAGGACGTGCCTTAGTCCCTAGTAAGGATGCAAAGCATCCATAGGGTAATGCTAAAGGCATGTGTGAAATGTGCTCAGCCCTACATCAGTGTCCAGTAGGCATTTCCCAAGGATGGACAAACGTACGGACAAGATGGCACCCATAATAGCAAACCTGGTGGAATCACACAGCCATAGTAGGGCATGACACAAGACATTAAGATGGAAACAACAGTAGATACACCCCGTAGACATCCATCCTGCCATGCTAATCCCAGCGCACACAGCAGCGAAGGTGCTATCAAGTATGTGGGGATCACCCGCCCACTCTGCGAACATACCTGCGACCTGTGGAACACATATTAATGGCACACCAACAACGCCAACTAGGAAGGTCATACTATCGCTAAAATATGGCGTTCACACATAAACGACATACTGTCATTAATAAATAGGTTCTACATGTACCGCCTGTGTTATACTGACAATACAGTGGCGGATAGTTCACAATGGTACCTGTGAGGATTATCTAAAGCAGTTGCCAACCTGCAGGACTACAGTAACACCCTATGGGTAAATTGTGGAAGGACACGGGTTACGTAGCACTACATAATATGGGTAGGCGGACAGACATCCGGGAATGGGGAACATACGGCGGCAGTCAAACCCACTGGCCGAATGGACACAGTCCAACATGTTCTAAACTTTACATATGCACATCGGTGTCCATTGCAGGACCCAAAAATTACTCCTTAGGTAAGTGTAGGCAACATAGTGTGAACCGGAAGAGGTGACAGCCGTGACTACGGCACAGGTAGATATATGCACCACAAGCGTCTTCAAGGGTGATGACAGCCGTCCATGAAATGCAGGACATATGAATAGGACTCCCCAGGCTGCTGCGACCATACACGTACGTTCACATCCCATTTCCGCACACATGAAGGGTGTGCAAGGGGTACTGTCGAGGGTTCCAGACATGGGATCGTGGGTATGCAAATATGGGTGTCGGTGTGGATTGGCAGATGATTCGCCGCCCCGCCCCGTGTGGGGGACGTGGCCATGGCATATGCGTTACTCCGCAATACTAATACCGATCATCCACCGGAAATGGAGAATGCAGCTGTGAAATGTTGACAGCCCGATAGTAGTGTCCAGTAGGCAGTTCCCATGGATGGACAAACGTACGGCCAAGATGGCACCCATAGCTGCAAACCTGGGGAATCCCACAGCTGTTGCAAGGCATAACCCAGGGAATACAGATACGGTCCACAGTACACCCTCCCCATTCAAAGCAACACCGCTGGACAGATACCCCCGTACACAACACACAATGTGCCAGCACATCTATGGGGATCACACGCTTCCATACAGTGGAACAGATGGGTCACCTGTGTAACGATACCAATGGCACAATCTCCACGTCTGCTGGGAATGACATAGGATGGTCAAACTATGGCGTTGACACCAAAGAAAGACATCCTTCGGTGAATTAATAGGATTGATGTCAATACACCATGGCAAACACCCAATGAACAGGGAAGACTTGCTGGCACCCTATGGCCACACACCATGTCACACATAGGTAGATGGAACAGCAACATAAACATTTCGTCCACGACAGGTCGCATATGGTATCCAAAGGTACTTCATAGACATGTATGCTTATCACCCGCTGGCCCCGTGAGACTTACACATAACATGGAAGTATCCAGGCTTTAAATATCCACCCTTACACTTCCATTTGTCACTTTCTATGCGAGCAATGGAGATGTAGCCACAGCATAGAAAGCAGAGACGTACTGCTAACGAAACACACACATGTCAACATCACAGAAAGCATACTATGAACACACTTATTACATGATATTGTACTATGAAACACAAACAAACCAGCAACCTGCAGCAAGAATAGTCCCCGTAGTTCGACACAACACAAGTCTTCGTAACATTTAAACAGTTCATTAAAACATGCAACGTTTCCGTTGTTTCCACAATGGGCAGGAAAAATGCTATGTCTAAGAATGTTAACAATCAACAATGTGAGTCTTAACATGATTTTAAATATCACATTGTTGATTGTGAACACTGTAACAATTTGCTCATTCAGTTGTATTTTCGAAAGCAACGGAAACACACACACACGGAAGGGACGGGAGATGAACCTACGCCTATTTACATGAACTCAGTACAGTATGAAGCATTTACACAACGCTACCGAAGTTAAGTGACGTGAGCGCTGTCAGAGGCATACATGTAGGCTGCTGACGCCACCCGCAAGACAATATTTGGAAATAGCCAAGGCATGTGTTGCGGAGCGTATAAAAGCATAATCAGTCGCAGAGGCAGCTGGAAACACACACACACAGAGACACACACACACGGAAGGGACGGGGGACGAACCTACGCCTATCTACATGAACACACTACTCTATGAAGCATTTACAGAACGCTACACCGAGTTTACTAAACAGAGCTGTCACAGGCATACTTGTAGGCTGCTGACGTCACCCGCAAGACAATAGTTGGCAATAGCCAAGGCATGTGTTGCGGAGCGTCTAAAAGCATAATCAGTCGCAGAGGCAGCTGGAAACACACACACAGAGACACACACACACACACACACGGAAGGGACGGGGACGAACCTACGACTATCTACATGAACACACTACTGTATGAAGCATTTACAGAACGCGCTACCGAGTTTACTAAACAGAGCGCTGTCACAGGCATACTTGTATGCTGCTGACGTCACCCGCAAGACAATAGTTGGAAATAGCCGAGGCATGTGTTGCGGAGCGTCTAAAAGCATAATCAGTCGCAGAGGCAGCTGGAAACACACACACACAGAGACACACACACACACGGAAGGGACGGGGGACGAACCTACGACTATCTACATGAACACACTACTGTATGAAGCATTTACAGAACGCGCTACCGAGTTTACTAAACAGAGCGCTGTCACAGGCATACTTGTATGCTGCTGACGTCACCCGCAAGACAATAGTTGGAAATAGCCGAGGCATGTGTTGCGGAGCGTCTAAAAGCATAATCAGTCGCAGAGGCAGCTGGAAACACACACACACACAGAGACACACACACACACACACACACACACACACACACACGGAAGGGACGGGGACGAACCTACGCCTATCTACATGAACACACTACAGTACGAAGCATTTACAGAACGCGCTACCGAGTTTACTGAGCAGAGCGCTGTCAGGAGGCATACCCCTACGTGAGTGGTATGGTTTGCAGAGGCAATGCGCCCGATCGAGTTCGACAGAGTGCGCAGTCACGCAGTCTGTTACCATCCTGTTGTCGCCGCACACTAACACGTTAGTGCTGCAGTCGGGAATAACAAGTAACTACTGATCAGTACATCACTGCATACTGGGCATGCTCAGACACTTAGACTCGGCACAGGGCAGACATGCATACACATGTTGCGACAGCATGGGTGGCGGAATGTGGACCGTCGTGTGTGTCCAGCCACACAACAGGAACCTGGCCATGCCACAGACGTGGCCGCTATAGGGGATACAGGCATGCACCCGGGGTATAACTGCAGACGGGCGCGGTGTGCACTGTGCTGTGTGTCCATCTACACAGCTGCCTACTGGGCATGCTCAGACACTTAGAGTCGGCACAGATCAGACATGCATACACATGGTGCGACGGCATGGGTGGCGGAATGCGGACCGTCCTGTGTGTCCGCCCACCCAACAGCAACCCGGCCATGCCACAGACGTGGCCGTTGCTGCAGGGAATATCTAGGTGCAATTAACCATGTGTACGACTGGCCTACAGTTTGTTGCATGCTACAGACAACCCTCCCAAACACAGGATACCTTCACAGATGTCCTGAGGACACTGGTGAGTGGGCATGCTCTCACAACAGCACCGTATTGGGTGACATGAACCACCCATACATAGCCTGGGAACATTACCCATGGCACAACACAGTACGCCAGCAGTCCCAGGTGTTCACACACCTGGCCACTGTTAAACAGCCATGCACCATACATACTAGGGGGGGGATGTCTGACAGTTCTGCCCATCACACATGGTGAGGATATGCCCCACACAGGATGTACAGCCCTCAATGGTGATGCAAGACCGTATAGTGGATCCACTGGTCATCCACTCACTGTAACCAACACCAGCATGGGGGACCTCAGTGATGACCTCTCCACAGAAAACCACACACATCATACGACCAGTGTGGTACCCTACAAGTCCTCCATGCCAGTGTTGAACAGAGGCCAGACCTGCAAACGCCTAACGAATGCCTTCCCCGACCACCCACATGCATGTCTGCAACAGGCAAACATGATGACATCAGGCCCTTGTCCACCACAGGTAGGCACATGGTGTGGTGGACTGCAGCCACTGACTACCTGTACATCAACAGTTGGAGCTACTACATGGCAGAGCAATGACAGTACCAGGGAAACCATCACCCATTCATACCGGCGTTACCATACGGCCCCACATACCATCATCCAGGCCCGCTTGTGGGAGTGGTACTGCAGAGGGCACATGAGACAACCACAGGGCCTTCCCTAACTGTGGTAAGGACATGGTTGGGGGCACACAGACTTGCCTGGAAATGGTCCAGAATGGTACAACAGTCACTGCACCCACAGACATTGTCTGCAAACCACAGGACATGTTCCATGCATACATCCCCCCCCCAACAGGGAACATATCCATCCCACCAGAGTGTATCCTCCAAAACATGTCATATGGCCTGGAGTGATCCCATATCTCTATGGCGGTTGACACGTCAGCAATGGGCACCGATGGTGTCCCTGGCTGTGTGCTATCCATCCTCATTGAGGCCCTCGGCCCACACATGCGGCCACTGTGTCATGTTAGCCTTACTATGGGCTATGTCCCCAATGGATGCCATATGGCATCTGTGGTCCCACTATGCCAGGGTAGTGCTCCTATGGACTGTCAACAGCCACACCCTATACGCTTGACAAGTGTTGTCTGCAAAGCTGTGTGGAGGTCCATACAGGTGGCCATGGTTACAGATAGCCGTGTACAGCCAATACCCGATCATACCCACAACTACATAGTCAAGGGCAGATCCTGCCTCCCGAACCTGCTCGTCCAGTCTGGAGTGGTCACCAAGGCCATTGATGGGGATACGTGGGTTTGCACACAGTACCATGACCTGGTGGGAACGGTCAGTGCACATTACACACATGGGACCCATAGAAAGGCTCGCCAGCATACATGTGGGGACATATGTCACCCGATGCTTCTCAGACAGGTTGGAGTTCACACCACACAGGGTTGGTGCTCAAGGTGCCTTGTCACACTCATATCTGGACCCAGTGGAGGCCCACAGGGCTCACCCCTGTGCCCCTGCCATATGGCATCCGACCTTCCAATGTGCATGCAATCATAGGGGGATTGTAGCAGACAAGGTATGCAGATGACTACGCACCGGCCAACATACCCAACACCCCATGTTACACGGACATCCACCTAGACAAGGATGACTGGTGCCAGAGCCATGGCCTGCTACTAAATGCCAGAGAAGGTGCAGCCCTACCCAGTGTGAAGGACATGTTCGTCCCAATGTCACATGTAGGTGGTACGCCATTAAAGATGGTGGACGTGTTCAGGGAAATGTCTACTACACCTGTCGGCAACCTGTGTCAACACACACAATGGCAATGTGGGTGTGAAGACATTCCATTGTGGCCTCCTGGTCTGGATGGAATGTCGACCACATCAGGGGTGTTCATTGTACCCCTGTACACATCACACACCAGAGCAATGACTGCATACAATGGCACATGTGGCCTGTAGCTAACCTGACGCCTGCAGCACTTGGAAGGACCGCAAACGTTCCACAAGACGGGGATGACGGTGCTAGGACATGTGTCACAAGCTGCACGGCCAAGGGGACACCGGCTGTGGATCTTCACAGCACAGCTGCTCCGTGGTGATCTGTGCCTGACATACACGGCCATGTCTGACCTGGGTGACATGGGCACATTCCACCTCCCAGGCTCCATGCAAACACGGGCACAGAAGCGACTGTCAGACACCTCAACACAAAGATGAGTGGGACGTGCTGGGGAACAGGGTTAACGGCCAGGCACCCCCTACAACACGGGGAGGAGTGCCAGGCCATGTGAAGGAAAGGCCCTGACTGCCTTTGTCCAGGACTGCTAATGACATGTGGATGTGATGATAGTTATGCGCCAGCCAACCTCTGTGTGTCACTGCTAGACCAGGGACTGGGGACTGATGGATATGGCATCCCCATCCTGAGGGGTGTTAGACGCCACACACAGTCATGCTAGGTCCACACATGTCGTAGGGCACATATCCTGTTACGTTCATGTGCGCCTATGTAGGGGTCCATGCCAGATGCGGGTAACTGTGCTATGCTGATGTTGCCAGACATGCCTGTGGGTACCCCACGACTACACGTGGGGAACTAATTACAGTGCTCCCAGTAGGCACGTGCAAGTACACCATCAGTATCATACGGGTTAACTGCACCGACATGGTGCTACACATGTAACCACCACACATACTGTGTACACATATCAATTAATGCTGCACCTGTCCTGCATGGTATGTCTGCTGCATGATGTCCGTGCACAACCCACATCACATACATACCTGTCACCAGCCATACACACACACCACAACATACACATCATGTAGTATGCGGACACAGGTATCACATACACCTCTCACTATCGTGTCCACCCTGTGCATCAGAATATGTTAGCTTAACCGTGCAGTGATGGTGTAGCTCACAGTTATGCGGCAGAGACTTCATCATATGCACAGGGTGATATGTGTGCCACAGGCATGGGCTGTACCAATGGATGACATCATGTGTGTGTGTAAGGGCCAGTGCATTGAGTGGGCATGACTATGTAGATTGCATGTGGGTGTGGTGGAGCCCTACAGTTGTGTCTGCTGTGTGTGGGTGTGTGTGTACACAGTTCAGTCATCTGTGATGCCTACACGGGGTATGCTTGGCAGCCCCTGACTGTACAGTGCAGGTGTTACGGCTCACTGTGTGTGCCGGCGGCGACCTGACCCGCGCCTGCCTGGGGTCGCACGGGCACGACCGGGTGGAGGTACGGACTGTCCACTCTCCAATGTCACATGTCCGCTGGAAACGTGCCCACGACGGGGCCGTCCAGGGCCACGTCCACGTGGCCTGCTCTGTCCTGGTGTGGATGGTGTAGTAGCAGCTGCACTGCTGCTGCTACCAGCACTGTCTGGGTGGGCATGGGAGGTGGCACGCACACGCTGACCTGCAGCAGGTGGTGTTGCTGGCACACGCACGCGCCCTATGCCTCACCCCTAGCTGGTGTTCCTGCACGGACTGCGCGACGCACAAGGATGGCCATGCCTCGGTCGAGGATACCAGCCATGTCACCCAATCTCCTATCCAGAACATCGGCAAGATGCTGTTGTGCATTTGCCAATGCCTGGATGTTGTCATTCAGGGTACGGATTGCGGACCTCTGCAGCCTCTGCCCTTCCTGGTTCTGCCGTTCGCACGTGGCTGCGCCCCCATTACAGTCTGGAACATGCGACTGGTTATACCAGCTGCTGCACCCTGTACGGCAGGTGTATGTCTAGCGGTGCACCCCCTACGAGCAGCACCTGCCACATGCCTGCGTGGCACTGCACCAGTCCTTACACTGGCAACATCGTGTGTACCCACACCTTCTGCAGCCACCACACATTCCTGCTCGGGGACAACAGACGCTGACTGACCGTCATCTATGGTCAACGGTGTTGGGGTATGTGTCGGCATCTGAACCGTGTGCGGGGATGAAAGGGACGTATGTGTGATGTTCTCCACTGGCACAGTGTCTGCCTGTGACGACCCTGCCTGTGCCTCATGCACATGGTCATCACCACTAGTATCTGTGGGGACACTAGCATCAGATTGACCACAGGAGGGGAACTCACCTACAGCACCTGTCAATACAAAGACATACCATCGGTTATAGTACAGACACACACACACCCACACACCCACACACACACACACACACACACACACACACACACACACACACACACACACAGACAGCATGCATGTGATAATGCAGGTGGCATGCAGCATTCACACAACACAGACCAGTGAATGCAGACCAGACATTCATAGTGGCAGTATGTACACTGCCCTGGTGGGGACAGTACAACAGGCAGGTGTCATTTAGTAGGCATGCAGTACACACATTCATGGTAGTTTGCATGCATCAGCGTGATACACCGTGTGGCCGCGGGCAGTTGAGAGTACACATGGCTGCCGACAGTATGTAATGTACACCGCAAACATGTGCGGTATCTTGTGGACATGTGACGATGGTGACCCACCGCATGCACCACATCACAATGGCTGTCACGGTGCAGTGTTATGTGTACAGTCTACAGATACAATGTATGGGTAACAGTGATGTCTGTGCAGGTACGCTTGCTGTGAGCTGTGTGCATAGCTGTACAGTGTGAAGTGCGGGCTCTGTGCCACTGCACAGTAGCAGGACACAGCTATGTGTCTGTGCGATGCGTGACCTGGATGCATTACATTGCCATGTCTGTAAGTCAGTTCAGATGCTCAGCAGCACGTATATGGTGGACATTGGAGGCACCTGTAGTAGCTGTGGAGAGGCGTTCCATGTCACTGGTGTACTACATTGGATGTCCAGGGGGTCCACTACAGTGATGAACCCACTATGTGTGTAGAGGGTGCAACGGTGAGTACCCACTGTGGATGTGCTGTGTGGCAACATGCCTGTAGGTATCAACCATGGCCTTGTCTGTCTGAGTCATTGACTATTGTGTGTGGTAGACATCGTGCACACGGCCCTGTGGTGGCCCATGTGACATACAACCATACTAGTGTGAGGTGTCACATTCTGTACGGATATGCTGACAGTGTGGATGTCTGCTATGTTGTGCATAGGTCATGTCATGGTGTGACAATGCTGCAGCCAGACATCCACGTGCATGGGACATGGCATGTGCCATGTCACAACGCAGTGCACCGATGCAGGGGCATGGGTCACATTGGTAACACCTGTGCTCTGGCCAGATCACAGCTCACTATGTGGTACTGTGTGCATACTGCACTGGCATACCAATGCATACTACACATGCATCCATTGTGTAACACCTACACCATTGTATGCATAGCTGACTGCACGTAACACACCAATAGGTTGTGTGGTGTCATAGCACTCTACGCTAACGGGTGTATCTACTGTACATGGGTGTTGTGTGTCGGGTGGTGCGAGCTGTATACCGTGACTGGGGCACACACAGGTGAGCATGTCATGCCTAGACACATGGGGAATATCATTACAGCAGAACATGCCTTTGACTAGCAACAGACTTACCTGCAACAGACCCTTGTCCTTGCGACACGCCAGACGTACCTGTAAAGGCATTGCACAAAGGTATACACATTAGCCATTACTATCTCCACAGTCAGCACTGTGCATCTCACATCATGCATGTGTGTGGTAGCATGTGCTATGCACATGTCTGCTAACACAACATAGCATACTATGGTTTGCATCTTGTGTGGCCATATACCTGGCATGTATTGCTATATCATGTGTTGTACTATGACACCCACACCCACGTCGCCTATCATACAAACATGCAACACTGACTTACCATGCGGCTCCAGGCTCATATCTCGGGAGACACCCACCTCCACAATGGACGCAAGTGTTTCTGCGTGTTCTTCCGTGGGTGTCCCCAGACTGGCCAGGAGCTCCTCCGTGGCTGTGAGTGGGGGCTGGGTTGGTGGCCCACCACCTGTCCCACGTTGTTGCCTGGTGATTGCAGCGGCACGCTGTCTTGCATGCCGGATCAGGTCTGTGCAGTGCCTGCGGATTTGTTGATAGCTGCGGTTGTTTATGCCCATGCTGTTCACCCTCCTGCACATCTCCTCCCACATCTCCTGCCGTTCCTGTGCCTGCTGTGGCACATGGCTAAATAGGGCGGCGTGGTTGCCATGGAGGTATGGAATGATCACCTCCTCCTCCTGTCGGCTGAATGGTGGAAGACGGGAACGTGGCATTATCTGGAAGACATAATGATGGTGGCAGGTCACATTCACACTGCTGTGCTGGCATACTGTTGGAAATACATTGCTATGACATGTACGACATCTGCACAGTGATCTGTGAAGGGCATCGTGGCAGTGACACAGCCGATGTTCTGGCTTCACACCATTGAGCACTGGGTGTCACATCATATCTGTGTGCCACCCCATCACACTGTACACGCACCATGTAGATGTTAGCCTGCCAAGGACATGTGTACCTGGCTGCACCTATGTCCATATCAGTTGGCATAGGTCCCCATCTGACGTCTGTGGTACTGTTCACCTGGACGCTGTGTATATGTCAGTACACATCACGTCTGTGTCCATTGTGAACGTCAGCAGCGGCACTGTACACATACACATGGACACCTGCACATGCATGTGTTGTGCCATGTACTTCCACACAGCACTGTACGGGTGCTGGACAACTTGCCACAGCTCACCTGTGTTGCATATGTGATAGACATGGAGCAATGTGTAACCATGACACATTAGCAGGAAAGGCCATGCATAGCATGTACAAACACACATTGTGCAGAGCATCACACAGCACCTGTAACATGACAGGGTGCATTGCCGCCACATTACTGCTGTGTATGGTTGATAGTGAGAGTGCCTTTTGTCCATTGCACCATGTGGGACTGTGATAGCTCATGCAGCCTTGCTGGTCAGCTCTGCATGATATGGCAGGGTATGCCACATACATGGCACTGGGTGTGATCCACCTGGGGGTTGATGGTATTGGTAGGGTGGCTGTCCATTGCATATGTCATAGCTGTGTGAATATGGACATTCAACATGTTTATCACCATGGTGTGGGCACTGTCCTCGAGCGGGGTATGCTGTACACTGCTTGTTGAGGGTGTGTCTGTTGCATGCAGGTATCACACATCCATGCATACACTGTAGCCCTGGCAGGTGCTATGTGCTGGGATATTGATCGACACAGTGCTGTATGTGGACACACACCACTATCCCATGCACATGGATGGCTGCCTGAACTGATGTGGGTAACACATATGTGTACATCCAGTGCCCGCTGCCACCCACATGTCTGCTGCTGCACTACACACCGCCATCCCTCCCTCTGTGAATGTGGTGTTGGGCTCAGCAGAGGTATCCATGTATGGGGACAGGGATGTTCACATAGCAGGCCCACTGATGGTATAGTCGATCTGACCATACACATATGATGCACCCCTCACACATACAACCCATTCATATTGTTGTTCACAACGGTGACACAGCTATATTGCTATGCCGGAGGCATTCACAGACATACATACACACAGGCATGCACGTCCATCTGTGTCATTGCCTGGACTATTGGTGTGGTTTGGCACCTAACGTGTTTGACTGCAGGTGGCGCAGACCTACTGTGCACATGTGTACATGGTAGGCCTGTTCTACGGTAGGCATCTGTGATGTGCTGTGCACATCTCATATCTGCACATTTGGTTGGTGTCCATTGGTCCACGGGCCAGTGGTGGGACATACAGGGATGTTGCTGAACATATATGCATGCGAACCTGTACAGCTGTGACGCTAGCCTCTCAGATGCTCATGTGTCGTGGACGTGAACACCGTACACACACATGTGGTTGTGGGCTGCCGTCCGTACCCATCTCCACCTGTGGGTTGCTATCATCCCACACACTCCTTGTACTGTATGTTCAGGCTATGCACCTATGTGGGGCTTGTGTGCATGCAATACGATACTATGTGCCTTTGCACCCATCACAGACAATGTCACACAGGTACAGGCGCAGCCATACACATCGCAGCTTGTTGTCAGCACGTCACATGTGGTACACACCTAACACATCTCCTGTGGGACATGGTAATTTGTATGGGCATGTCCAGTTGTCACATACCAAAGCTACCCCTACATGACGGCTATGCAGGACATGTGTGTGGACATCTACTGTGACATGTACACGAGCAATGCCCCCCTACCTACATCACATGGTACTACCTGTGGAGTATGTGTGTCTGCATCCATGATATGGCCATAGATGACAATTGTACATCAATATGTGCAACATACCTCATTGGGGGTTGTCATGTGCACATGTTCCATGTGTCAATGCATTGTTTGTGTCTGTTGGGCGGTCATTGTTGTGCATGGTTTACATGGCTGACATAGCGTACTGTGTCTGATTCCAGGTACTTCATTCGGCTACCAGCATTGTACCTGGCAATACATTCCAGCCATCATGTAGCCAGCTTAGATGACAGTGGGAGGTGTTCCGCCATGTGCACATATGTCACACAGTACAAGGGTGACTGACACACATTGTCAGGACTGGGTTCTGACTGCTGTGGCTGTGTGTACCGGTGTTGACAACCATGACTGCACCAGATGGTGTCTTCTGGATGTGTGACATTCACAACAAACACCTGCATTCACATAGCAGCGCATCGTCCACGACAATGGACATTCCTGCATGAACACTGTGTACGGTATGTCTGTATGACCACTGCATATATCACTGGTGGCCACCAGCATGGCTGCCTACAACAGCAGTGTGTATCCTGTGCAAACATGGGTTACACCAGTCACAACACACCTGTGTCAGATGGCCCTGTAGTGGGTGACAGTGCAGTTCCATTCATCATGTAACAGTATACATCGTGCACCAGTATGTTGCAGACATGTGAACGGCTGTGCTAGTTGACATATGCACACATGACACATCACCTGGTACACCGTGTATGCCTTGCAACCTGCTATTGTGACCACCCTGTGATGACATTGTACGGCCCACATGGACTTGGACATGTGATGGCTCAATGGTGAATTAACCCTCCAGGTGTGTGTCTAGCCAGGTGTCCAGTAGCCACTGGTCTGCATGCAGGGATAGTCTACATTGGCCTACTCTGTCACTGGGACTGTTGACTATGGTCATACTGTTGTTATGCAGGCATGTGCTGTTTGTCCAGTCTGATAGTCGTGTTCAAACACACTACCGTGGCACACATGACGTGTGGACATCTGCCTAAGGTGTGCAGCCCACATGTACATCTTCACATGCTATGCTGCCTGTGCAGTGGTGTCACATGTCTGTCTCGGCAGGGCTGTCACAGGTAGGCACAGCATGCAGTGATGTGTGACAATGCTTACACCCTCCACTGTGCTGTACACTAGCACTGCACACACAGTACAGCACACATGTCATTTATCTGCAGTGCCTGGGACCTGCCTCCATGCCCTACACGGCACACCTGCCATTCCAGATTGTACACAGATCATACCTCCCAGGCACATACCTGGACTGCAACACACATGGGTGGGTGGTTCCCACACCACACCGTGATTTACACACATACTGTATATTCCCATGACACATTGCATCATAGGTAGTCCATGTTCAGATACCCATGTTTGTGGCCGCTACACACATTGTGACACGCGACAGTGAATACACTGTACACCACAGGTTACATGCCGGTCAGGTTGGCATACTGTACATTGCACCTAGGACAGTTGCTACTGCTATGTATTGCCAGCAACACGCCCTTCCCTAGTATGGACTCCCATGTACCCACACATGCTTGGCCATGCAGTACGCATAGCTGGGTGACACATTACACGACACATACCATACCTACACTACCCTCAGCATGCACCAAACCTCCATGTGTCTGTGTGCTAGGCCTACACACCTCCCCCCTCTGTTTGCTGAACATCCATGCTTACCATCCCTGCTAGCCACACCCTAAAGACACAACCATAGCAGCATGCATGGTACATACACACTACAGCCAGTATTACTGACATCCACTGACAGTGGTAGTTGATGGCATGGCACCCCGTACGATGGACAGTCTACATGCCTATGCCAACACTGATCACAGTGCACTTCTGCTACATTTACACACTGGTAGGGACCATGATATTCCACACTGAGACATGGTGGTACTGGCCTTTTCACAGACGCCACAGTGGTATTCCTGTTCCATGCACACGTGCTGTATGGGCACATGTGCAGGCTGTTGCACGGTAGTTATGTTCACCTGTGTCTTGTGTGTCACTTGACAGTCATGGTGTGTCCTGATGGTGCATGACATACTCCACAGCTAGCTACCTACACATGACTGCCAGACATTGCAGTGTGGGCCCTCACGCAGTGTGGTGGTATGTCTCTGCTGTTTGACTACATCCACATTCAATGCAGCATACCACGGTCATGCAGGCATTGACGACACAGATGTTGCTGTCATCGTGCCTGCCAATGGGGTACCTACCAACAATACACACTCTCACTCACTACAGGGTTCCAATCCTTGGCTGGACATTGTATTAACCCTGTGGACACATACATAGTACTGCCATGCACATGTTATGTCCGGGAACACAGTCCCAATGTCACCTCAAACCGCCGTAGTTGTTGTATCCCGCCAACCTGGCTGTTACATGTCTCTGCAGCAGCACACGTCAGTGACTGCTAGCCCATTCATGTACGTTGTGCACCCTGACCACCACACTACCACATCTATCACACTACACATGGATGGTACTGCATTGCACGTATGGGGCTGCATCTCTACACCCATGACTGGGCCATTCAGTATGGCACTGGGCCACATCTTGACATACATGCTTCACACACTCATTGACTACCTGCATGCCTTTCCTGGCACCCTTGTTGGGCTTCTGTGCACCACAGCACACCACATCCCATGCTGGCCACCTGTCATATTATTGCATGGGTGGTTGGGGTGGTACAGAGGGTATCACATCAGACATGATCCGCTCTTTGGCCTTCAGCACCATTCCACTTTATGCTATTGCCAGTGTACACATCCAGCATCACATCGTACCCTGTGTATCGGGATGTTACGCCATGTGCCTTCTGTACAGTTCACACAGTGGTGCAGGCATATCATGCTAACTACAACAAGTCAGGGACGTGTGACATTGCACGGTCCTCAGACATGTGGCCCCTCATGCTCAGTATTTGCATACATACACTACCTGCTGTCACACAGTACTGTACATGCCTACATATACCACTTCTACATACCTGGCAGCATTCTAGCTCATCCTACTCATGTTGCTGACACCCATACAGGTGTCAGTGTGGCAGATATATCATGTAGATATCATTGCATCAGTTACATCACACATAGTGCATACACATCACCTTTGCATACTGACAGTCATGCGGTGTGTATCACATGGATACTGTCCCTATACAGGCATATCACGTTGTACATGGTTGATGTACACACACATGGCCCACATGGTGCTGTGGTTGCCATATTACACCATGGCGTGGGTACACATGTGCAGGACCACGCATTTCTGGACCGTATGTCTGGCTGATACCTTGGGTGCCCTTGTACCAGTGCCATACACACATGTACACGCAAGCCGTGTTACAATAACACGTGTGGTGTACCTTACACAATGGATACAACGTTACATGTCTCAGTATAGTCATGCTGTGCTCTCTACCCAGCTCAGACAGTTTACATATGCAAATGACAGTCATGTAACACATCTGTGCTCACCTGCATGCCACTAACACAGGGGTGTAATCTACTCTGCCATGGGCCATGTTCTCCGCAGTACTGATGCATGTAGTACTCCTACATGGCGTTTGCAGTGGGCAGGGTGGGAGGAGCAGTCCTGCATGTGTGCACACATGCCACATTGCTCAGCCTGGGCGTCTGTGTGACATCCACAGACTGGACACACACCATGCTGTGGGACATAGGTCCTGTGCACATCCCACAGGGGCACACTGTGTCACTAGTCATGTGATAGCTTCCTTGCTGGTAGGGTGACACAGACCCATGGTACCACCACGGCGGACGTACTGTATAGACATGACAGTTGACATCCAGTTCTGCCGTTCAGTGGACACTACCATGGGGGGGGTCAGTACTGTGTACATTGCACATGTGTTTACACACGGCTCTGCTGGACATCATTGTGGCACACATTGCACCTGCTATGGAACGTTTGGACATGGTCACTTGCTGTTCCCTCCATTTCAGGTACCTATTCTGCTACTACATTGTCCCATATGTGCAGGCCATACATATCTTGTGTATGTACATAACATTAGGCCATCGCTCCATCATGCATGCTATGCCTGTGATACTGTCTATGATTTGTGAACATATCCATCATGCCAGCTTTGCATTACACATAATTGACATACTCGCCTACTGCGTGGGATACGTGCACGTCGTGCACATTCCGTATGACATCGATGGTATATGCCCATGCACATGTGTGCTGTGACACTATACATACATGTCCTATCCCCTGCTGTGGCACTTCATTGTTGGATATCCACTGCCAGCATCAGCGTGGGTGGTGGCATTGTTCTGTGTTTGCAACCCCTATGGCAGACCTGGGGCACGGTTACCACCTGTGCCACTTTGCAAGGGACAGTCCCTCCTTGGGCAGTTGTGTCCTGACAAAATATATTACAAATGGCAAATGTCCTGAGATTGTAGGACATCACTATATGCCATTCTTATGTAAGAGTTGCATCACATACTAATTTATGTATGTACATTCCTAAATGTTACAAGACACACAATAAGCAACTTAACTGCTACAAGACTACAGTTTTCTTTATGCAAAAGAGTAGAGTTCTAACCTTTGTACTGACCATGGGTATGTGTCCACCTGTAACATCTGATGTGTGTCCCGAAGATTTCCCACTTTGGCCATTTGAAAAGGTGGCAAGCCGAACCTGGGGTTATCCCGGGTGTGTACATGTTGTCCCACTGCTGTGCACACGTTGTCCACAGTCGTTGGTATGCTGCGCGTTTTAGCATTACATATCCAACCTTCGCCTCTCTGCCTGATGGACAGGTATCTTTACCTACACACACCGTTCACATACTGTACAGATTCGTCATACGTATCGTGCGTTACACACCAGTACATGTCGTGGGTTCGACATACCTTTCCGGCCTTTTGTTCTGGGTTCGTCTCTATTCCCTTGTTTCTCCTTCTCTATTCGTGTTAGTTCGGTATGAACATACGGTTTGAATATCCAGGGAGTCTTCCTTATATTCGTCGTCACCTGAGGCATGTGTGTTAATCAGGCCAATAGCTGTTCCTCGGTGTGTACTTATGCGCATATCGGCGGTGATCCCCCTTCCTTTCGTTCGTTACGCGTCGGCACTAGCCCATGGTTCTTTCCTCGTGTGGCCGTTGGTTATTTGCAATACCTTCGTGAGGATGGTATGTATTGTATCATGTTTGTGTGACTGCATCCGCTATGTGTGGTGTCGGGCACATTTCGCTGTGGTGTTAGCCGTGGATTGTGTGTGTTGAGTATGGTATTGTGTTCGACATGTGGGTCCCCGTGTCCTGGCGGCGTCTGTCGATGGCGTTGTGCATTCAGATGTGTTACATAGCTGTTATTTTCCTGTACATAGTGGATGCAGGGATGCATCAGCCGCTGCTAGTGTTTCCCAGGAGCTTGTTGTGGGTATGCCGCTGTCATTCACTGCCTGTATGTGTTTGCTACGGTTTTAGCTGTTATCCCTTTGATATGTGCAATGGGGTATATCTGCATATGTGGGTGACGGGTACGGGGTGTGAGTCTTGCATTTATACATACCAGATATGCTTGTGTGTGTGCTCCATCCCTGCTTGGGGAGCTGCGGGTTACCTGTCTGTTGTTCCGGGAATGTTTGTTTGGTTGATGTCGTCTGCTGTCAGTATCGCCTGCATGTGTGCTTCCTGCACGTATTCCTCCTTCACATCGGTTATATATCTGCGGATGTTTGTCCGTGCCTACTATCCATTGGCATTTTGTCGCTGATAGTTACGGTGAATGTGGTCCTATACTTGGGGCGGCCTGTATGCTACCGGTAGCCTCCTATTCGTGTGCCGCTTGCTTACACACCGCGGTATTTATGGGACCGTAGGTGTTCACGATCGGTGCCGGGATAGCACATTCGTATTTTCGCCGTACATGCCTGATGCTGTGTTACGTTGGCGACGGACCGTGTGGAGTCTACCTTATGGCCGCCATACCTACGGTCATGGTTTGTACATGCGTCCTTTGCATCTCCTGTTGGCTATGGCCCTGTGGTACACTTTGGGACATTTCCGCTTTGCATCGTTTTACGTCGCCACGTGCATAGCCACTGAGGAGATGTCAGTACTACTTTGTGGGTACTGCTGTACATACGCCTATGGTTCCTGTACTGTATGCCTATGCCTGTTATTACACTCCGCCTGTGACATGTCATCTACATACACAGTTTACAGTGGCACACACATTACACACACACAGCGGAACACACGACAACCTCACCTCACACACACACACATATTGCCGCCATGGCTGTCAACCTTCTATTTCCAGAGTGAGGAACACACACAGTAGTAATGTGAAACAAATGGGCATAATGTGGAACACATAGTAATGGCATAGTGACAACTTCAGCTAAGTAGGTCATAGGTTGATTATAATATGCTGATTTACTTACAGTGAAGAACCTTTACTGACTTACTATGAGTACATTCTATTTACCAGGATGTCATTTATATACATTCCTAACAATGGATGTTTGACAGACATTTTCAATGTGGAACTTGGAGGAACTGCGAGGAACATGGACTGTTTTACACCCCAAATGAGGTACGTTCCTCATAATGTCATACACTTCACTGGTATGCTTTCCGCTTTCGCACCGACGGTTGAACACAATACCTACATTGGCCGCATCGCCGGTGGCGGCGTGTATCTCCGCACTCATATCCTATGGATATGACACGCACATATCTAGGGTTGCCACCTTTTCAAATACCCAAAGTGGGACATTGTCTGTAGAAACGTCAGATTTTGCATGCAAACACATACCCACGGCCAGTACAAAGGACAGCAATTCACTTTTTTGACAGAATACAAACCTGTAGCATTACAGTTGCTTATTCTGTTTATTATCATATTTAGATGTTTCTTCTACAAAATCACTGTTTTATGCAACTAATATAGAAATTATGGGAAATAGTTTTGTCCTACAATCTCAGGACATTTGCCATTTTGTCAATGTTTTTGCAGGACACAACTGCCCAAAGGGGGACTGTCCCTCACAACGTGGGACAGGTGGTAACCCTACACATATCCCGTTACTGTACCGTGGACTGGTGACCATCCCGACACGTGGATATGTATTGATGCAGGTTAACATTTCCATGGCTGGCGTTACCTGCCCTGCCCACCCTCCAGGATGATCGGGTTGTCGGTCACTATGTTTACTATGTGGTGATTTCGCGTCTTACTTATCTGTGAACTTGCATCCCTGGGTTCCATATTACCCTGTTGTACTTTATATCTGTGTATGCGTACATATATTTCTACATGTGTACTGATATGTATTTCCGTATCTGTGTATGCACATGAGTACATATGTGGTCAACTTGCGGCGATAGTGGCAGCATACGGCTACGCCGTGTGCTGTAGAACCGGCTTGCGTTGAGGTGTTGGCGTTCCATGCTCTGCTGGCTATTGGGTGTGCAGTGTTTGGGCGGTGCCTTTGTTGGAGTCACACATACGTCCGCACATACGGTACACATTACGGGCGGACAAGTTTGTGTGGCGTCCATTTTACTGTGTGTGCAGGTCAGGAGGTGTCAGTCCATGGGGCCTACACTATCAACGTATGTGCTATGCGTTCCCTCTTTGCCAGGGCGTAGGCATATTGGGTACGCCTCTGTCTACCTACTGGGGCTGGCTCAGTGTGTCCATGGCGCTGAACGCCCTGTGCCTGTGCTTGCCCTAGCAGTTGTGGCGGGCTTGGTGGCCCTCCGGCATTATGTCCCTGCAGCAGCTGTTTCCGCAGAATCATATTGTGTAGCATACAACATACTATGAATATGTGGGCACTTGTGCCTGGAGAGTACTGCAAGGCTCCACGGATGTATCCAAGCACCGGAACCGTGATTACAACATCACGAACACACGCTCTATGATTATTCTGGTTTGTGCGTGTGCCTCATTATGGCGTTCTTGCATGTGTGTGTGTGCATTTCTGATGGGTGTCATCAACCACGGCTCCAGTGCGTAGCCAGCATCCCCCACAAGGTGACCTTGTGTGATGTCCCCCCTGGCGAATACCTGATACAGCTGTGAGGCATGCCAGATATGGGAGTCGTGGTAGCTTCCAGGGCTGCCAGCACACACATCCATAATAATGCCCTGTGCATTGCACACGACCTGGCAATTGATGGAGGGGTATCCCTTGCGGTTTATGTAGCGTCTACCCTGCTCCCCCGGTGGTGACTTAATTTCTATGTGCGTACAGTCTATCGCACCCAGGACCTCCGGGTATTGTGCCACACGGTGGAAGCGGCGCATATTGCTAGCCAACTCCTCCTGAGATGTGGGGTACTTTATGTGCTCATGGGCATGTGGTAACATGGCATCCAGGAACTGGTGTAGTACCCTGGATGCTGATGCCTGTGAGATGCCCATTATGTCCCCGGTTGGCCTTTGAAAGGTACCTGTAGCCAGTATTCGCAAGCTCACACATACCTTTGTGTCCACTGGGATGGGCTCCCCTCTGTTGTCTCTTGTTCTCAGGCGGCGGCACAGCTCCACTATTTGCTGTAACGTGTCCCTGTCCACCCTGTAGCGCTCTACTATCTCCAGGTCTCGCAGCCCCTGGTAGGTCACCCTTGGTCTGAACACTCTCCTTCTCCTGTGAGGCCTACGGTCATTGTCGGCACCACCCTCCGCAACTCCGTCTGTCTCTGCCACATACCTATGCATCACAGCCGCGGCGGCACCCAGCATATACATATTAAAAGTTCCCCGTCTGTTTACACCCTACGGTGCGGCGTTTGGGAAATCGCGCTGTGTGTTGTGTGCATTCACATTTAATACTGTTGTGCTGTATACCGGTGATGTCATTGGGTGTGTCTGTGCGGCCGTATCCACGGATTATTTCCGTGGTTTTACGCTTGCAGCTGCAACGGTACTGCCTGTAGTGTTACATTACAGTTGCCTGCATTGCCTTCGCCTGGCATCTTACATTACTGCATCCTGCAGGCACATGGCATATGATGCATTTTATCTGCAGCCGCAGTTATGCTACCTCTGTACTTGGCTGTGCTATTTCGGTTCTTTGCTCTTTGCATTTCTACTACATCCCCTACTATCTTTGCACTCATATGCCTCCCATTTCCCGTTATGCAGGAGTCTGCATGCAGAGTTATCAGCTGCCGGCGTTTGCCCTTCCTGCATTGATTGGTGTTAATTGCTCATTACGGATCCATTTACACTGCTTCCACATTTCCTCGTATTCTCCGCATTACCTTCCTATATCCGTGGTTGTTGCCGGTGAGGCCGTCACATGACTGGTTTAGGGAATGTAGTCATCCTCGTGCACATGCATTTGTACGCGCATTCTGTACTCTCAGCGCATCTATTTCCTAACACGCCAGTCCTGATGCTGTGATGTGCATTGTACAGCCCAGATTTGCTGACCTCCAATATCCTTCCTCCTACAGTGGCACACCCTCTGTGGTTGACATGTATCTCGTGTAGGCCACTCCTCGGTGTAGTACCGCCACGCCGTTTGCTCCATCCTTACGCCGGCGTTTTGCGATTCACTATTATCTGCCTCATTTGCATGGAATTGACTACTAATACATGGTTACGGCGCGGACACCGCCACCACTCCTTGACAACCATTGCGCTGGGGTTGCAGCTTTACATACATACTATGGTGTGTGGTGGCTGTGCAGCTGATTTGTGTTCTACTGCTCTTTTAGGACATTGTCATATTATTTCATTGCTTTACAACTTCTGTGCACATATCCCGGGGGTCTGCTGTTCTTTCTACATACGTGCCATTTATGTCATTTTTTACATTTTGTGCATATTTTCTTTGGACATTCTCGGTGCCTTTCCACATTGGCATATTGCACCTATATGATACCTGACTTTGACAGCCTTCCGTTACTCCTCCGGTATGTTTGGGTAAATGTAAACCGTTTTTTGGTTTACATTGCCGTCTATACGCTACGCCTGCGCCACTTCGTGGATCGCTATTTGCCCTCATTTGCATGGTGCAATACCGCACACAGTGTGTTTTGCATACCTACGCCAGGGGCGGGGACGGTCCGGCGCACGCCGGTAGTGCACGTGGAATTCATTCATACCTGAATCGCTAAGCAGCCATATTTGGCGTTATAACGCCGACGCTATGCTGGCGCCTGGCGCAAGGTTCATGAATCCCGGGGAATGTATTTCAAGCTGAATTTCAGTTTCAAGTTATGTTTACAGACCAATGCATGGCAAAAGAAAAGTATTAAATTTAAGTCTATGCTTTTATTTGTTTGCAAATGCTATGGGCAAAGAAAGACATTCTTTAAGTGTCAGTTTCAGTTAGTCACAGAATGTGTAGCATTCATACAAAGCTGTTTCAGATGGTCAGTATAATACATTTCTAACACCTTTATTAGAAGTTGCTACAGCATGCATAAATAGTATTCATATATAATCAGAACAGACTTGCAGAATTACATCACAGCTGACATTATTCAGTCATTAGGTTTAAGAGTAAAGTGACATAATTATTTGTAACAGGCTTATCAAGATAAGTTATATAATTACCTAAAGAATAAGTGGTAATGGTTATACTCATGTGCATGAAAGGTCAGGTTTCATTTGTTACAGAATAAAGAGCACGTAATGATTACTATACATTAGACAGAAAATTAAAAAGGCACTGACAGGTATGCAAAGGCAAAAATATGAAATGTAGAAAATACAGGTTCTAGTAAACTTACTTCTACTAATGTAGCACATGGAGATCTGAAAGACAAATATACAGAATTATTATTTATATTATTGATTTGATATTTGCTAACCGGGTTAATCCAGCTGAGCCACTGGCCCATTTTCAGTGGAGATCCGAGGAGAAAAGCTCTTGTTTACAGAATAATGAATAGTTTACAAGAAAGTATATTAACAAGGAATACAAAATATTGACCTACAGTGTTAGAATACAAAGTCATTAGTTAATACCTTAAACATCTAGCTGATGATTTACAGAAAAAGTTAATGCAGCATATGGTAATTATGCTTCAAGATAGGTATATTATATGAGTATAAAGAGAGCTTATGTATGGCTATCACCAAAATGCAATAGATCGTGTTACTTAGAATATGTAATACTAGTTCTAAGACATGTTAAAAAATTACCCTGTTAACTGAAATCCTAAAGTTAAGAGACTTCAATCCAGAAGAGCTTCAGAATAATTTACAGGTCACAAATGTTCTAGTGACACCTAGTAGTCAAAATTAAAATTGCAAGTGTATCTATCAGATAAAAATAAATTATTTTACAGTTGCTATATTAGTTGTGGTAATCATTATAGTATCTTTTGCAGAGTATGCTAATACCTTTTAAAGTAATCACAGAAGCAAGTCCCAAGATAAGGTCTCAGATAAACCAGAATAAACCTTACATAAATACAATGCAGCCATATTAAAGCAGGTCTATAGCTTCATTTTATATTTCACATTTTACATGTAGCTTTCGCAAATACATTTTCACTGAATTATACAAATGAGCTCAGTGAAATAATCTTCAGGCCAAAACACTAATAAGGACATGTAGAACTAGAGCATTTTGTTAAGACCATGCAGAGCTACAAAACAGTCAGTCCCGGGACAAGGCACATGCAATATTATCTTATTTAGATGGTACAAGGTTTAGAAACAAGGGTTAAGGAAGCATGTAAAGCCAGGTAGGAAAATGTATGGTGTTCTGGTATTAAGAGAGATACCTTCAAGACAGAAAACAGTTCTGAAGTTTCAAGCAAAAGACAGTTCAGAGTTCTGAGTTACAAAACAGACAGTTTAATTCCATCTTCTGAGCTACATAAGTCTGAGTATTCAGATCATAGTCTTCAGAGCTGCAAAAACTTCAGTTTGATTCTGTTTAAGAGTACAGTCATTCAAGACAGTTTCAGTAATATGTGATTGTATCTATTGCCACTGTATGCTGCTATTTTCATCATGTTTTGCTGTTCATTATATGTTACATAATAAACCACCTTTATCAGACATTCAGTGACTCAAGACTTATTTTTAAAGTACACAGAATAGAGAGTCTGTAAGATATGGTGTTTCATCAGTAGAGCTCTGGGTATTACAGCTACAGATATCTGGTTCCTTTCTATTACCATTTATCCACTGATGCTAAACAGCTCCAACAAAGGCTAGAATATGCACACTTCCAGTGTACAAAAATGGATTCAAGCTGAATGCAAAATACTAAAGTAATGTACAAAATAAAAAAAATACTTCCCCCTCATATATTGTACACATGTGGACACCTCTGTCTCTCATTCAGTCATCATGTTTCCACCATGGTCAGGAAATCCTTCTGCCTGACTCAATTAATTTCCAACTGAAAATTGTCAAGATCCAAAGAAGTCATGAGACCTATCATCAAATATAACATGTTCTTTGCTATGTTTAAAATCCAAATGACATAACTCAATGGAAAGACCCCAAAGATTTATAAGAAAATTAAACACCTTAAATCCTTCAACTATCATGATAGATTTTATATATTTCTCTTTCTACTCAGTAGCCTACAGACTGCTCCGATGTAACCTATGTCTCACTTTTTAAGCAATGGAATACTTAATCTTATTTCACTTCCTAATTCTTCACAAAAGTAGAGACTCTGCAAAGACCCACACTAAATATGTAAATTTCCACAAAAAATAAAAAATAATAATAAATAAATAAACAGCACTCAGTGGACAGATAGGCTCCTAACTCAACATATTCATAACCTATGACATAAGTTACCACTTCTGGTCAAAGTATTAGTTTGACTACCTTTAAGGCTTATCATGAAGATGAGACCAACAGACACAAATAATTTACATCAGGATTATTGTGTATACTACTTGGTTTGGGATTTGATCACTTCTGAGGAATTAAAAAAGGTGGCAACACCTATACATGTCTACTAAAGGTCCCTGTGGCAAGGTATGATCCCAGTGATTTTTAGCCCAGTATTGTATCTTTCTTCCTAAGTTCCTATGTAGCCAGTCAGTTAGAGAGTATCAATGAGCAAACAGTCCATACATTTAAAAAATGCATAGAGTGCTATGCAGAGCCAGAAGACTCATCAGCAGACAAGAAACTTGTGAAGACCACAGTGGAAATAACAAACTAGTCACAGAAGTACTGGAAGTTCATAGCACAATGAGTGTCTGTCTAATCAGAAGCAGTGAAGTGCTGTTGTCATGGTTAATATCATTCAAGATGGTATGTTTTGTGCCAGGCACATTTATTTTTTATCCTAGCAAGCAAGCAGATATTAAACACAGTGAGCAGGGAGCAATATGCACTGCCCACAGTAGGATTTCATTATTTAACAGTGATTTTGGTGAAGGGATGTAGCAGTAATTGAAGTACATTACTGTGGTCATTATTGCTGCTGCTTCCCAGTGATCTCTCATCAGATGTAATCACCAGAAGTGGTTATCTGTTAGTGGATTAGTCTGTGGGTGAAAGAAAAGGGGTATTTATATGGTTCTGTGATCACTGTGGCTTGATGACAGCTGGAAACAAAGTGATCATTATTTTTTATCTCTGCTCAAATCAGACCTCAGAGGTGCACACAGAATGTTGCTGTAAGTCTATGGGCAAAAAACTGAAATACACTATTGTGACAACTATTTTTTTTTCACTTTCCTCATACACAAATATTAGGAGAGTACACAGGTGGCTATGTTTTGGAGATAGTAAAAAGGAGCTGAAGGCAATAAGTATAACTATATTGATGTGGACATTTGTTCATTCACCTTCATAATAGTCTAACATCAGAGGGGTACACAAAAGGTGTCTGTCTTTTGGAGGTTGGTGTGAGGTGATATGTTGTGTGTATGTATGGCATCAGCAATTTGAAGTGTATGGCTGTTGCCATTTGATCTTTCAATTTCATTTTAATATGACACCAGAAGGGTACACAGAAGTGGACTATTTATTTTTTTTGGGGATCCAAAGGCAGACACTAATCCCAGATATGATCTGCGTATCATGACAAAGATGCGTCTTCTCGGTTTATTTGGAAACTATTGTTTTGTCAATTTTGAAATTAAGTCTTAGACACGCATTTCTTTCTTGAAAGAAAAAAAATTAAGACTAAATTTCTGTCCTCACACTTGACTTATCCTCAGGCCATCACTGACAAGATGACAAGATTAGAAAAAAGCTCAAAAATGCATTTCAGAAGCTCTAATGGCCCTATAACCCTGAATTATATTTTCTCCACAGTTACTGTGTTACAGTCATAGACAGACAGGTTGTATTCAAAAGATGGAAGAAAAAATGAAGGGTAAGACAAAGTTAAAACAGAAAAGTAATGTGCCTGGATGGTATGTGAAGGCCAGGATGGAGGGGTGAGGAAGGAACTGGTTGGTGGTATGGGGGAACCACTAAGTAGAAAGGGAGGGGGCAAAATGGAGTCTTTTGCCTATGGCTTCATTTCAGATAAGGCCATCCCTAGTGGCTGAGGTATGGAAGCAAGCCAAGATGATGTATCTATTTAAAGGAGGTAATTTGAAAAAATCTGAAAACTATTATTCTATAAGTATCTTAAGCTTTTTTTTTTGGTTATATACTTGAAAAGATAGCCAGTCACCAACTGTGTAGGTATCTAGCTGGTTCTTACACAGTGCAGCTGCAGACTTGGACACATTATTTATACAGGTGAAAGTAAACTGGTGGACAATATTACTAATAGCTGTGACAAAGGGTTTACATGATGGCTGTCTTTCTTTCTAGATTTCTTAAAAGCTTTGAATTGGTAGACCA